>NC_090440.1:266543473-266844123 GCF_031143425.1 Pleurodeles waltl
GACATTCTTTGGACATTCTTGGGACTCCAGAAACCTTACCTGGAACTGGAAACAGGAGACTGTTGAGAAGACTCACCATGACCACCTTGGACTGCTGCTGCTGTGCTAAGCTGTGACATGCCTGGCCACTAGGAGGAACTACCACTGCTTGCATCCACTCTTGTGCTGGCCTGTAGCTGGGCTTGTCAGCCCTGTGCTGCTTCTTCAATTGTTGTCTCCTGGGGCAGGGTGTTGTGGCCCCTGTCCCCTGTGAATCTATTCCAGCATGAGAATTGCTGCTGTGCATAAGGGAAGCGCCTGGAAGTGCTTTCTGGTTCCCTGGCGCCTCCTGCGCACAATCATCATGACAAAGAGATCACTGCTGCAACCCGGGCTACGAGTATTGCCATAGTGCTTTGAAAAGCGCTCCTTGCTTGCCCAAAATCACTGCTGCAGCCCCGGCGTCTTATGCCGATGAAGCGCGAGTGTTGCACGCTCTTCAGTGCTCCCGGGGCACAAGAAAAAGGTGACCGGAGCAAGCGTGCTCCTACCTGTACCCCCGGAGCACGGCTCGCTCCTTAGAGCGCCCCCGGGGCACCAGCCACCCTCTATTATAGCCCAGATCACTGCAGCGGCCCAGGAACTAAAGAAAAACACTCTGGATCCCAGGGCCACCCCTGAGGAGCAGGACTCGAGGGAGGCGAGGGGAACATCACCCCTACCCTCGGTCACTGCCATAGGAGCGGGACGCTCCTAATTTTCAACCAGGCCTTGTTTTTAAAGAAGGGGGAAGGGAGGCCTCTACGGAGGATCCTTCCTCTTGCCCCCATTGCTTTTGTTGGGCTGCCAGCCCCCCCTTTTGGTGATAGGGCCCGTGGAGGCCTGAGAGGCCCCACAGAGTTTGAGGGCCCCAGGAGGGGCCAGTTCCGCACATCAGGGAGGGTGCTGACTGCCCCTCTCCCCTAAAGAACCTGGTCTGTCCCCTGTTGAGCACATAGGAGTGCCGGGACCCCCATCATGACCTTACAGGCACTAGGAGTGCATTACACTACTAACTAAGGTACTCTTGGGGACACTGGGAGGGTGGGATGTTCCCGGGTTATCGACTTAGAGATATGCATTTTATTTATGTCTTGCCATATGTGCTATATTGCAAAGAATTGTGGGGGGTGTGAGAGTGTGTTATATAGTGCAGTTAGCAAGTGTGTGAGGTGTGTGTCAGGTATGGGGTATTCAGAGTATCCAATGTAGTGTCCGGTTGTGGTGGAGGTGATATTTTGACCATGGCGATTTCGTACAGCCAATGGTTTACCGCTATCCAATGACTGCTGTGCTGATTTGTGGGTCATAATTTGGAGGGCAGGGAGTTGTTGGCATGGCAGTGCTGGGGCAGCACCGTCTCTCTCCTATCCTCAGTCGGCATGGCGGTGTTGGGTTTGTGGCTGTATTTGGGCAGTCTTCAGTTTGTGACTCGTAATACGGTGATCACAGCACCGCCATCACTGGCGGTCTGCACGGTGGTCTTGCAAAAAGACCACCAAACTCGTAGTCAGGACCTCAGTCTGTTACATTAACTAAGATTCTCACGATTATCTGTCTCATAGTTACAGTTATCATACTATTCTGAAACAATTTATCAACTCTCTCTAAGACTCAATACTATCCCTGCAATGGAATGAATAACTCTGTTGTATCTAACAGCTCGCAACTGAACAGTTCCCACAAGCCTTTCTAAGCTTGAGCCTACTCCTTCAAACTAATAAGCTTAGCATGGTCTCTCTAAAACATAACCTCACACCCTCTGTGTCATTTAGATAATGCTCACTATTTGCCTATCTTCTCAACTCCAACGTCAGCAATAGCAAGAATTAGTGGTCAGTCACAGAGGTCTCCTCTCTGTCAATCGTCAGTCCTCTCTGGTTTCTGCTCTCACTTATGATCTTGCTTCTCCTCCCAATTCTATCTGCCCTTTTCCTAGGACACATTTCATAGTCAATTTGATTGATGTAATTGTTATAATTTTTTTAGATGTAGCAACAGTAAACAAGGCACCATCTGGTTGGGTGTCGAGGTTCGTATACACATGCTCCCTTTCTCACACAGTCCCCATCTTCTGGAAGAACAATTTTACATACATAACTATATTGCCCACTCTATTCCCATCATTCATGCAATGTTAATGTTTCATTACTAAGGCAAAAAGTCATTTTCTAACTACACCTCAGCGCATTCCAAAGCGGTTTAGTGTCTTCCAGGTGGGAGTGGCAGCAGGACCTGTGGATGGAAAGGGAGGGAGTTACTTTGTGGAGATGTACTTGTTGGTGTCCTCGTCTGATGCCTGGAGTAGCTTAACTTGCTTCCCAGTGATGGCAATGACAGCTGCAGCACTGCAGACATTGCTTGCGTGTGAGATGTTGTGGCATTATTTCAATTTCGCATTTAAGATTGGGGATTGTTAATAGTATTGCTGTCATTGCCATGTGTTGGTATGCAGTCAAAGCATCCTGTTGGTGTGGCATGGGCTATGGTTTTCAGTGCAGGTGTTCCACTGTGAAGTGTGACTGTGCATTATTGATGTGTATGGAGTGATGCATTGTGGGAGTTGTGGTGCTTGGAATTGTGATTGATATCTGGGCATTAGGGATGGACTGTGTAGGGATAGTGGCAGTGGGGTGGTGTGGCATGCAGTGGAAGGGCATGGCGTAATAGGGCAGAAGTGTGATATGGGGTGGTTTAGGGAATGATAGGTGTTGGGGAAGCATGCTGGACAGGAGTGGTTGGTGCCTGGTAAGTGTTGTTGACTTACCAGAGTCGAGTCCTCCAATGATTCCAGTCAGGCCCTCAGGATGCATGATGTCCAAGACCTTCTCCTCCCATGATGTGAACTCAGGGGGAGGAGATGGGGGCCAACTGCTAGTCTTGTTGATGAGAATCTGGTGACATGATGCCATGAAACGCATGTTCCCCCTAAGGTTGTTCCACCTCTTCCTGATGTCCTACCTTGTTTGTTGATGGGTGCCCACTGAGTTTACCCCGTCAACAATCCTCCGCCATAACTCCATTTTCCTGGATATTGAGGTTTGCTGAACCTGAGCGCTGAACAGTTGTGGTTCTACCCTGACAATTTCATCTACCATGATCCTCAACTCATCATCAGTAAAACATGGGTGCTTCTGACGGGACATGGTGGTTGTGTTGTTGGTGTGTGTACGGTGCAGCGTAGGGTGGTTGGTGGGGAGGGGGTGTTTGGTTGTGTGTGTTGGTTGTATCTGGTGTATGTGTGCCGTGGCGATACATGTACTGTCTTGGTGGCGCAGTTGTGTGTTGTGTGATGGTTGGGAAGTGTGTTGGTGCCTATGGTTTCAAAGTACAGTGTGCTTCGTTGTTATGCTCCTCGGTCTCTCTGTTAGTAGTTGTGTTTCAAATGATTTGCGGGGGTGTGTGAGAGTGTGTTATATAGTGCAGTTAGCAGGTGTGTGAGGTGTGTGTCAGGTGTGGGGTATTCAGAGTATCCAATGTGGTGTCAGGTTCTGGTGGATGTGATATTTTGACCATGGCGATTTTGTACTGCCAATAGTTTACTGCCATGCAATGACCACTGTGCTGATTTGTGGGTCATAATTTGGAGGGCAGGGAGTTGTTGGCGTGGCGGTGCTGGGGCTGAACTGTCTTTCTCCCATCCTCAGTCGTCATGGCAGTGTCAGGTGTGTGGCTGTATTTGGGCAGTCTATAGTTTGTGACTCGTAATATGGTGATCACTGTACCGCCATCACTGGCGGTCTTTTGGCACTCGCCGGCACGGCGGTCTTGCAAAAAGACCACCAAACTTGTAGACAGGACCTCAGTCTCTTACATTAACTAAGATTCTCATGGTTATCTGTCTCATAGTTACAGTTATAATACTATTCTGAAACAATTTATCAACTCTCTCTAAGACTCAATACTATCCCTGCAGTGGAATGAATAACTCTGTTGTATCTAACAGCTTGCAACTGAACAGTTCCCACAAGCCCTTCTAAGCTTGAGCCTACTCCTTCAAACTAATAAGCTTAGTATGGTCTCTCTAAAAGATCACCTCACGCCATCTGTGTCATTTAGATAATGCTCACTATTTACCTATCCTCTCAACTCCAACGTCAGCAATAGCAAGAATTAGTGGTCAGTCACAGTGGTCTCCTCTCTGTCAATCGTCAGTCCTCTCTGGTTTCTGCTCTTACTTCTGATCTCGCTTCTCCTCCCAATTTTATCTGCCCTTTTCCTAGGACACCTTTTAAAGTTAATTCGATTGATATAATTGTTATAATTGTTTTAGATGTAGCAACAGTAAACAATGGATCGTCTTGTTGGGTGTTGAGGTTCGTATAAACATGCTCCCTTTCTCACACAGTCCCCATCTTCTGGAAGAACAATTTTACAAACATAAGTATATCGCCCACTCTATTCCCATCATTCATGCAATGTTAATGTTTCATTACTAAGGCAAAAAGTCATTTTCTAACTACACCTCAGCGCATTCCAAAGCGGTTTAGCAGGTGGGTAAGAGTGTAAGTAATACTGGTTCTATTGTTTCAAAGAAAATGTTGTCACTTCACAAGTCAAGAAGAGGTTACATAAGAAACATTTAAAAAATGTGTGCCAGGCTAGCACGTTTCGCAAGTCATGGATCACAGGTTAGATTTCAGATCATGCTTTTAAAATTCAAGCAACAACAGATTTTAGGCCTAGCAATTCATTCTCGTATTTTTGATCAGTATTATGATTCTTAAATCTTCTATTGGAGCCTTATCACGTCCATGAAAGTTTACCTGATTTCACTGAGGGAAAGTTAAAGCTACCCAGCTCTGTGCACTCTCCTGATTTTCAGCCACAGGATGTCCCACTTAAAAAGGGTGTGTCATCGCTAAGGGGCAACAACCATGTAAAGTATAGCAGAGGACTTGGACAAAGCAGAGAAAAGGGTCTGGGGGATTGCAGAAGTTTGAGTTTTAGAATGTGTAGGAGGAATGGATTTGTCAGAGAAATGCATTTTTCTGGGGAAGGAGCAAAGGGTTGGGCTCAACAAGCTGGTGACATGATGGAGGGTGTTGCAAGGAGCCAGGTAGAATGGGCTCCAACAGCAACCTGTAGCAACAGTCTACTTTCTGACCCTTTGTGACTGCATTAACAATGTTATGCTGACTCAATGTCCAAAGCCTAACCCTCCAACACATTGTTTCTTTTTCATCTTTATAAGATTTGCGCTTGAGAACAGTGAAGTTGCTAAAAAAATCGTATCAAGTTGTGGGTCACACATCCCTAATAACGGGCCTAGGTAAACACATTTTAAGGGTGGAAATGTGAATTGGTGTAAATAGGAGAAATGATTTCTCCATAGGGCAAACTAATTTCACAGTATAAAGTGATTGGATGTATAGTGTGTTTAGGTGACATGCATACAGGTTCACAGTTGGGGTCTGTCTACTCCACACTTCCCAAAAACAGGTTTCCTTTCTCTATCACAGCTCTACCAACTGGATCACCCATGATTCTCAGTACTTTATTATTGGAAGGGTAAGTGTTTGTCGTCATCATTCTACACCCAGTCTGATAAACGAGCAAGACTGCAGGGAGGGAGAAGGAGGAGCTGAAGCAAAGTCAGTGTCTATGTAATGCAGCCCCAGACCCCAATGGCAAGACAACTGTCAGCTTTAGGGTGGTCTTCCCCCGAACGGTTTGTATTTTCCCTCCCTTTTTGCTGGAATTAGTTTTTATTAGCCTTAGGGATCTGTGCACTTTACCACTGCTAACCAGTACTGAAGTACTTGTGCTCACTCCCCTAAACATGGTAAAATTGTCTGACACCTAATTGGTATTTTTAATTTGCTTACAAGTACCTTTGACTGCAAAACAAATGCTACTAGGAGGCCTAAAGCACAAATTGTGCCACCCACTTAGGTGACCCCTTAAAACGTATCCCCCAGGCCTGCCATTGCAGTATTAAACTGGCAAGTGGGCAATATAGTAAACTTGCCAAGCCTTAAACTCCCATTTTATAGCAAATATTCTTCCCCTAAAGTAGCCCCTACGTATCCCATAGGGCAGGGTGTAATGAAAATATTTGACATGTACTTTTAACTTTTACAGGTCCTGATAGTGAAGAACTCCTAAATTAGCTTTTTACTACTGTGAGGCATTTTTGTCCCATAGTATAACATTGGGCTGCCTTATTCCATTCAATAATTGCTAACTTTTGTTTGGAACAAATAAAATGTCATGTTTGCTATCTATGAACATGTAATAAAAATTGTCTTTAATGGTAAAAACTGATTTTAAAATACAATTTTGAAAATGCTACCTCATTGGTGCCTGCAGCCTGTCCTTGGTCATATTACTGGGTGGCATTTATATTGTGAATTCCTCCAGGCCAGACACACAATGGAGGGCTTAGGTGTGCCTGAATGGGTCATTAGCTGGCCAGATGGGTGGCAGAGCTAAGCACAACCCCAATTCCAGGTAACTAGGCTGTGCTCTGCCTTCACACAGAGGGTTTGTCTCCACTGCATTGTCCTTGCAGCCAGCCTGGAGCTAGAGCAAAGGTGTCAGGACATTGCAATCACTTCAAAGTGAAACCTCTGGAAATGTCTCCTACTTCAGAAAGTAGAAGGAATAAAAATAGGACCCTAATATCTATTCTTCAGTTCAGTTTATGGACCTGCAGAAGAACTCTCAGAGGACATTTGTCTGCTGTGGACTGTTGTAAACTTCATAAAACTGCTTTTCTGAACCTGGATGGACTGCTGTGCTGCATGAAGCTGGCCTTGAACCGTCAGTGGACTACCAGAGTGACTCCAAGGGCTAATTTCCCAACCTCACGTTTAGAGCCACAGAGAAACAACATGCTCCAGCCATCTTAAAACCACACCCAGACCCAGTCTGCATCCCCTCTAGTCCTGGACCCTTGGGTGTGGTGTTAAAGGTGTCCAGAGCCAAAATCCTATATTTGGGACTTGGAAATGTTTTGCCTAAAAACTCTTGTAATAACCGGTGGAAGGCTAGGAGCAACCTTTTCGTCTATCTATCCAAGTTCCATCGCCAGTCAGCCTGAATGCACAGTAGCTCTGGGTATGTTCTTCTCCGCAGCAGCAAATACCGCTCAGCCGTCCTTCGCCAAAGGGGTATCCAGCCTCATAGAACTCTGATAGACTACAGCCTCCTACCTCATCCCTCTGGAGATTTCTAACTTCCATAAAAGTGACTAAGTCCAAAAGTACAAATCTTAACTGAGACTTCGTGCAGTGGCTCCCCAACGACTATACCTCCTCCTCAGGTGACGTCTGCAGCTTGCTCCGCTGAACTTTACCTTCTCAGGAATTTTTCTACAAAATTTCTTTGAAGTCCTAAGGTAAGCTCCAACCGGGCTCAACGCACTTTTTGCGTCTGACCCGCACTCCATGGCCATATATTTTTACTTTGACCTGGTCTCATGCGATTCGATGTCTGCGGTTGAAGCATTGACCTTACAGATACTAGATTTTACTACAAACGTAAAAACTTCATAACTCTGGTCTTTCTGATTTTTTAATTTTGTTGTGAAATTATTTATTACATTTACTCTATTTTTCTAAATTGGTGTGAGATTTTTCTTGTGTTTTCACTGTAACACTGTTTGTGTCCTGCATAGATATTTTACACATTGCCTCTAAGTGAAGCCTGACTGTTTTTGTACCAAGCTGCCACAGTTAATTTGGTGACCTTTGTGGTTCGCCCTGATGGGGATCATGGCTGTTGCTTGACACTGCAATCCTGAGAAAAAAGGGGCAGTGATGAAAGTTTCCCTTACTAGGTATAAGGGCTTGGGATAAGAGTGTGAGTAGTGCTTGTGTAAACATGCCTCCATTAGCTGTTTAACTTGGTTATCGCTGTTGTTGGATTCTTCCATTATAGAGTAAGCTCATCAGGATATGAAAGGAAGGTGCAGTTTGCAGCCCTCATAGGATATGCATTCTTAATACTCTATTCTAATCTTACTACCGGAAGAAACAAAGACCTGTTTAAATGGTTCCCAGACATTTTATATATACTTTGAGCACCTGTTTCATCTAGCAAATTATTTTTAATATCTCTGCATATCCCTGCCGCTGGAAAGAAAAATTCCACTTCACTTGTACTGAAAGGTAGGAGAGTACGTGGGACTGTGACATTCAAGAACATACATTCCCTTGCTGTTGGCCAGGAAATGTGCAATTGATGAAGCACATACAACTACCACTGAAAAGCAATTAGAAATGTTCCACAAACAGTTGGACTTAACAAAATGTCAAAGTAAAACTAGAAGTAGGATGCACACCAACAAGTCCAGTTTGCACTATTGACTTAGATTGAGCTTAACAGGACCCAAACAATCAACCAGTTTATGTAGGGGCTGTTCCCCAAGGAAGTTGGTAAAAAAGACTCATTCTGAAAAGAAAAGAAGAGAGCGGTAAGGTCTATAAGTCAGATGTTGTTGATTCATAACTTGCTGCACAGGCTAAAATCAAATTTTAAAAGTATGTAAGGAGGATGATAGAACATTTATTAGCACAAGAAGGCTCTCAAATGAGAAGAACCAGATGTGGTATAGCGGCTAGAGTTGCTACAAGAGGTTCAAATCTAAGGGCTCTGCGCAACACTCAACATTGTCTGGTTCTTGGCAAATCATTTAATCTTACTGTGTCTAAAAATGTGAAATGTAATGTGTGAGTTGTGTTTGTGTAATCTCCTTATTTAATGTGCATTGTTCATTTGCTTCATAGCTAGGTTTGTAGAATAAATTCCAATACATATATACATACAACAGAGGGTGAATTCCTCTCCCTAGTTATCCTTGTTATTTGGTCCAGTAAATGGGCAATTATGTAGTTACAAAGAAATCTCCCTCATCTGACAGAAGCCATTCAGTGAATGAGCAAATAGTCATGTCAAGGTTACCAGAGAAGTTGACAAGAAAAGAGTAAATTAAATAACAAAAGTATTGAGCCAGCAGACTATCCATCACAGAAAGTAGAGGCAGAGAGCCATGATTAGAGGGAGACAACAAGCATAGAAATCCTCTGGATTACAAATAGAACAGCAAAATAATGCCACCAGCCAGCCGGTGTTATCTTATGGCTAGGACTCATACATTCAATGCAAAATCCTAGAGTAAGATATACCATCTACACTTTGTACAACAAGCCCATCCTGCTGAGACAGAAAACTAGGTGACAAGGAACCGGCACAGAACTCAGCTGCCAATAGCTTTTGGCAGAAAACTCAGCAGCAACAGCCAGCCACAGAAAAAGGAATGTAATTATGGCAAATGTAAGAATCCGAAGGAGTCCTTGGATTGAAAAAAATACATCAATGTGAAAATGTAGAGCATAGGACAACCAAAAAAATTATCCATGTTGCAAGAAACTTGATTAAAGTGAATATCGACAGACCTGGGCAACTGAACCCCTAAATGCCCTAAAAAACAAAGTGCAGGTCTGGCAGAGAACATGTGCAGGGTGCCACAGGCATGGGCAGCACAGGGCCCCTCCTGCCAAGCACCGTTGCAATGTTCACTGTCTGCTTTGCAGACAGTGAACATTTCAAGGGCGCTGGTGCACCCTGCTGGCTACAGCATTGTTGCCTGCTCGATTACGAGCCTGAGGCAACGCTGTAGCCTTTTTCCCTTTAGGCCAGCAGGAGGAAACACAGGTTTCCTCCTGCCAACCTAGCGGGAAACTCATAATGTCTCTAGTGCAGAGGTCACCACGTAGGCGTGGTCACTGTGTCGGGCTTCAGTCCGCCAAACTCGAAATGAGGCCCTTAGACTTCATCATTAAAAATTATTTTAAATCACAATTCATTTGGTTTCATCCATATCATTTCCCAAACAAAAGTCATACTTAAAATAGATGTAATAAGGTAACGCAATGATTTTCAATAGGAGAGATAGGCTATAAAGTAGTAGAAAGAATGTAGGATTTTTTTCACTACCAGGATATTTAAATCTTTTCTTACCAAAATAAGGCACCTTCCTCAGAACACTTTATGGACCTGAAGAAAATCAGAGGAAAGTTGAGCTTGCTGTCTCTGACCAAAGAGGAGCTATTTTGCCCTCGACTATGAATAGAAACTTTTGAAAAACGTTCCTCCAGAGCATCAGCAGGACTCTCTGGAAAAAGTATCAAGCTGGAAGTTCTACAACATTGTACTTGATTTCTGTTTTGGCCTGCTTTAGGGGCCTTGCTTCTCTAAAAAAGTGACAAGAAATTCCAACACTTTTATTCTAAAAAGTGGCATATTCGGTTTCTGTGGTGGGGCTTAGATTCTTTTCAAACTTTGACTCCAGACTTTCACCAAAAATAATCAACTTGGTGTATCTGACCCAGGGCCCATTGTGGCAGGATTAAATTATTCCCAGTTCCTGGTCTACTGCTTCTATAGACTGTCATTGGAATTTAGTGCTTTTTGCTGCTATTTGTACTTCATTAAAAAAATAAATCTAAATTCTAGTTCCTCTTATTGGATTTTTCTCATTTTGATGTCATTCTCTTTATTACATTTTACCCCAATACTTCCAATCGGGTTGGGATTTTTATTGCATAGTAGTTTGACTTTATTGCTGTATTGGTATTTGTAGTACATAAATACAGTAAACTTTGCTCTAAATTAATCCTATCTCCACTGTAACAGCTATTAGGGGGTTGAACTATGGTTAATTTAGTTTCTTTGAGGGTTCACCCTGACCTTGACAAAAGGTGTTATTTATCCTTGAGGTGGTCATTTGCCTGCCCCATTTAGTAATCCACTTTCTTACACAGATTATTTCTGTTTCAATCTTATAATTTCCTGCTTGTTCTTCTCACTTTCCCTTGAAGTTATGAATTACCTCAAGCCCACTATTGTATAGGTTAAAATGGAAATTGCAATAGAGAAGAAACACAATTTTTGTAAACAAATTTGAAAATAACATTTATGTCATTGATATATTTTCTACAATAAAAATGTCTTGAGAAGGGAGGAGACGGGGTTCTTTCATTTCTTGAAAGTAAACTGCAAAAATGATAAACAAAACAACACACAAATACAGTGTTTTCCAGATACTATGCTTCAAAGTTTGCTGTATTATACTTGTCACTTGGAACAACCCGCAGTCCTGATTTGCGTGCCTTATAAACACTTCTCATAGTTTCAATTTTCTTGAACACTCAGATCACATCACTTTATGTGAATTACCTTACGAACATTACCCGGCACACAGCCTCATAGGACCTTACCAGGACATACAATGGCCCTTTGAAACCCTGGACACGACGGTCCACCACTTTGTGCTATACTCACTAATCAAAACTATTATTTCTCTTTCCGCCTACGTGGAATTACAGCAGTACTGACTGCATGATTCTTCTACCTGGTACCTTCCCATTTCTACTTATATCTTAGCCTTGAAGAAGTCACTGTGTGACGAAACACGTGTTGACTGTGCTTTATGGACTTGTGTTTCCACTTACAAGATTGTTTGTCTAAAATAAAGAAACAGTGATTCACTTCATTTTTTGACGGATTCTTCATACTTCTAAATTACTATTGTATTATATTACTGTTTCATATCTCTGTGTGCTGTGGTCAGATTTGCCCACATCACTTTAGTGTTCATGAGTGGCAGTCTTGTGCTCCAAGTTCTGTTCCAGTTTAATTATATAACACTGTTCACAGCACGTTCAATGCAGTATTTCTCTACATTTTGCAGATTTTGGTAGAGCTATGTATTCTAATTCCAAGTTACGGAGAGATTTTTTGGGAATAATTCTAAGAGCTGCAATACTTACGTGATGCAAACTGAGGAGAAGAATCCATGTCTTTTGAAAGCACTTTCTGAAATGTTGTTGTATTTCCTAAGCAATTGATATATTTTCAAAATCTCTGCTTAGCTAAGTAAAAATGACAGACCCAATTTATAGAATGTACAGTATGGTGCACCATTGACGTTGGTATGTTAAAGGCAAGGTGTATTTGTAATCATAGCAGGCAAATTCCAGTCTTATTACTCATTTGAGCCAGAATCATAACTCTCCTTTGAACTGTGGATTTGTATATATATATATATATATATATATATATATATATATATATTCACTAACAGGGGCATCATAGTTCGGCTCACATTTCAAACATACAAAACCATAGAGATTCAGCGGTTATAGTTATAGTTATTTCAAGTAACTATAACTCGTGCATTAAGGGTAATTATAATACGCCCCTGCCATGCAGTTTCCTCATCAATATTTTTATTGCAACTGTTGCAGTGATAATTTCAATGATGCCATAGAAGATTTCATGACTGATATAATATATGGGGTAATTAGCAGTGCATGGCGGAGAGGTGGTCCCCTGCATCTTTGTTTGTTTAGCCCTCCACATTTTTCAAATTTAGTCTTTGGAAGATGGTGGTCCCAGGGACATATTAGAGCTCCAAGAGGGGGGTCCGAGCATCCCTCCTCATTTGTTTTTTAAAAAAGATCCAGGGAGATGGTGGTCCCCAGGGCTAAATGAGCCCAATGGATGGGGGTCTGTGTGGCCCCTCCCCCATATTTCATGAATGTCCCAGGAGGTGGTAGTCCTCAAGACTAAAAACAGTCCCAGGAGAGGGGCCCCATGCATCCTCTCCTTTTTCTTTTGTAACCTCTAATGCCTCCAGGACCTGGCCACCCAGGGGCTAAAGTGAAAACATGTGCTTGTTTTTTTAAATTTTTTATTTTTACAGTGGATTAGTGAATCCACTGCAATTTTGCGGCAGATATTTAAAAAATATATACCTTTCCACCCTTGCTGGGTCCAAGCCCCATTTTCTTTTTTCCAGTCTTTTTGTTTGGTACTCGGCAGAGTCCGAGTCCAAAAATAACTGCCAACAGTTGGTTGGGGTGTTGGCAGCCAATCAGATGTCTGCATGAGATTGGGAAAATGTGTGAAGGGTTGGCACCTCTAGAATGACAAATTTGTTTTTCTTTTAATATCTACAAATCTACTGAACAGATTTACATAAAAAAGGGCACTTTCTGGACCAAGAGCTATCTTTCTGCTAAATTTTGTGTAACTCCATCCATTGGTTCTGGATGTTGTCATGTCTAAAATCCCTATGGGAAATTGCATAGGGAAAAGGTTTTTTGGGACCCCTCCTTTTGTTCTGCCACGCTTGACGAATCACCGAAAAAACTTTCAAAACAGCATCTAAACTGAGCGTCGTACTGATTTCGAAAACTTTGTGAAGATTTGTCAAACAGCGCCAAAGTTATTGGTAAAACAAAAACACTTTTCCTATTGAAAATAGGTCCTACTAACTATAACTACCTACTGGTGTGCGCCAGTAGATGATAATCTTTCTCTCTCTCTCTCTATACATATATATATATATATATATATATATATATATATATATACACATATATATATATATATTTATATATATATATATATACCATCATTTGATTATGACTGATTATCTGATTAAAAACGGAAGATAAAAGTAAAAGGAAATAGGAAGAAACATGCTAAAGCAAATGTCAGTGTCCACAATATTTAACCGACTTCAACATATTCCTTGGAACTCACAAATCCAGATGGGCATTTCAAACCACATCAACCCACTGTGAGCGACTCTCAATCACTGTGTAAGAACGTTAAGATATATGTACACAGAGTGCAGAGACAAAAAATTGCTTTGCTCAGCTCATGTTTATTTTATTTTATTCATGGTTTTAAAAACCGCTGTAGCTGTCCACAGAGGGTTTCTCGGCCCTCAGCAGAATAAGATGGACCTTGGCTGCTGTTTCAAATAACCAGGGGCCAGATGTAGCAAAATAACATTTTGCGACTTGCAAATAGCGAGTCATTGCGACTCACTGTTTGCAAGTCGCAAAATGTTATGCAGAACGGTGTCTCAGACACCGTCTGCAAGTCGGTATGGGGTCGCAATGACCCACCTCATGAATATTCATGAGGTGGGTCGCAAATTGCGGCCCCATACCGACTATGGGCACTCGCAAACATGGAGGCCTGCTGTAGTCAGCAGACCTCCGTGTTCGTGACTGCTTTAAATAAAGCAGTTTTTTTTTTTTTTAAGTGTAGCCCGTTTTCCTTAAAGGAAAACGAGCTGCACTTAAAAAAAAAAACGAAACCTTTAGTTTCGGTATTTTGTCAGGGCAGGGAGTGGTCCCTTGGACCACTCCCTGCCCTGAAAAAATGTTTCTGGGTCCAGTCACAAACTGGAAGGGGTCCCATGGGGACCCCTTCCAATTTGCGAGTGGGTTACCATCCACTTGAAGTGGATGGTAACTGCAACACCATTTGCGACCACATATGCGGTCGCAAATGGTGTTGCATACCACTAGGAATCGCAAATAGGAAGGGAACACCCCTTCCTATTTGCGATTCTGAAATGCATTTTGCGAGTCGGTCCGACTCGCAGAATGCATTACTGCATAGGAAAATGTGATTTGCAACTCGCAAACGGCAGTTTTTGCCGTTTGCGAGTTGCAATTCCTTTCCTACATCTGGCCCCAGGTCTTTTAGCCTTTATGAAATACAAGGAGTGAAGTGAAGTTTCTCAGAGATTCTGGAAGAGCATTCCACAATCGATGGCCCAAAAAGGAGAGAGGACGGCCATTCATGTAGCCCAATCTGAACCTAGGCACTGTGTAGCAGAGTGCCTGATTTATTGATCTTAGCGAACATATGGGCTGACAGGGAGCCATAAGCTCCTGGATATACCGCAAACCCAAACCAGCTTTAGCTTTGTACATATAGCACAGTGCTTTGAATTGAATGCGCTTTGTGAACAGAAGCCAATGGAGCTTGTGAAAAAATGTGAAACCGAAGTATATTCTGGCAGGCAAAACAGAAGTCTGACGGCTAAATTCCGGACAAGCTTATCAATATCTAAATAGAGTACATTGCCATAATCCAGCCGTGATAGAATGAGGGCTTGAATCAGAGTCCTTTAAGCTGGCAAGGGAAGCATCAGATAATCTTTTTCACCCACTTGAGCTCCCCAAAAGAGGTGGAGGAGACCTTGGCTACCTGAGGCTTCATAGATAGATTTTCATCCAGCAAAGAACCCTGATTTTTGACTTCTGATGACATTTAGGGGTGAGCCCCTAAGGATGACAGCCCATGCTTAGGACCCCAAAGAAGCGAGTTTTTACACAGGACCATAACGTCTGACTTGAGACCGCTGAGCTTGGGCAGGTTGTTATTCCTCCATAGAGAGATTTGGCTCAAGCCCTGGTTAAGAGCAGAGAACCAGGGTCAGATGCCAAAAAAAAAAGATGACCTGTGTGACATCATCAGAAGAGAACAGGGTTTGGCCACAGCTCTCCACTACATCTACTGGAGTGGAGGGCATAAATATTAAACAGCATGAGGCTTAGAACAGAGCCCTGAGGTGTGCCCAAACTGAGAGATCTTAACGGTGACCTCTCATTGAGTAAAAGAGCTTGGAACGTCCGATCTTCAATAATATAACCCAGTCCAGGGCTGTATCATAAAGGCCCAGAGACCTCATTCTTTCAGCGAAAATAGAGTGGGACACAATATTGAAGGGTGCACTGAGATCAAGTAAAATAAGCACAATTGTTTCCCCCTCATCTAGATGTTGTCTAAGATGTTCGGTGAGGCCCAGGGGGCAGATTCAGTGATATGGCCAGCCGTAAAACCCAACTATGAAGAATGTAGGTAGTTTTGGGCTTCCACAAATGATGTAAGCCTAGCGTTAGCATGTTTCTCCAAAATTGTAAAGAAAATAGTCAGTAAAGAAATTGATTGGAAGTCTGACTAGTTGGTCGGGTCAAGATTGGGTTTTTTTAAGAAGTGGCAGGACCATCACATGCTTACAACTCTGGGGCACCCTTCCCTCTAACAGAGAAGAATTAATAAGGTCCATCACTGTTAGACCTGGCATCCTTGGCGTGTGTTTTTGCCTATGCTTCCTATATTTTGACTGTGTGCTGGACTTTGTTGTTGCTGTTTTTTGGTACTCTGGGCACTTTACCACTGCTGACCAGTGCTAATGTGCAAGTGCTCCCTGTGTAAATTGTATGTGTAATTGGCTTTTCCATGATTAGCATATTTGATTTACTAGTAAGTTCCTAGTAAAGTGCCCTAGAGGTACCCAGGGCCTGTAAATCAAATGCTACTAGTGGGCCTGCAGCACTGATTGTGCCACCCATAAAAGTAGCGGTGCAAACATGACTCAGACCTGCCACTGCAGTGTCAGTGTGTGCTGTTTCAAACTGCCAATTCGACCTGGCAAGTGTACCCACTTGCCAATCTGAAACCTTTCCTTTTTATACAGGTCGGGCACCCCTAAGATAGGCCCTAGGTAACCCCATTGGGAGGGTGCAGTGTATGTTAATAAAGGACATGTAATGATATGTTTTACATGTCCTGACAGTGAAATACTGCCAAATTCGGTTTTCACTATTGCAAGGCCTATCCCTCTCAAAGGTTAACATGGGGGCTGTCTTGAAATAAAATATCTTTAAGTGCAGTTTCCCTTTGGGAGCAGATGGAAATATGGAGCTTGGTGCCATAGAACTCTCTATTTATAAATACATCTTTTGGTAAAGTTAGTTTTTAGATTGTCAGTTTGAAAATGTCACTTTTGGAAATTGGGAATGTTCTTGCTTAAACATTCTGTGACTCTGCCTGCTTGTGTATTCTCTGTCTGGGTGAGACTGACAGTTGGGCTGTTTTTGCATCTCTACTAGACAGTGACACAAAGAGAGAAGGGGTGTAGCCTGCCTATTCTGATGGGTCATCTGGGCTAGAGTGGAGGGAGGAGCTGGCACTTACACCTGAATGGGCTGTGCCTGCCCTCACATAATGCAGTCCCCAACCCCCGGGTGTGTGTCTGGAGCCAGGCCTGGAAAGGCAGGATTTTGCGAACAACAGAGACTTTCCTTCAAAATTTGCCTACTTCAAAGGCTGAAAAGGGTATAACTAGTGGACCTAAAACCCCAGAATTTCAGATTACTTCTGCAACCAAGAGGAACCTCTGCCAATGAGAAGAGCTGAAGGAGGAGTACTGCCCCATTGCCTGTGACTGTGCTTTGCTGGGTTGGCCTGCAGTTGCTGCTTCTGCCGGAAGGAGGACAAAGACTGGACTTTGTGGTATATTCCTGCTTTTGAAGTGTCTCCAAGTGCTTGAACTGAGCTTGCCTCCTGTTTTGAAGTCTCAGGGCCATCAAAGACTTCCTCTGCCAGCACCTGGACTCCCTGCTGAGACTCCGGCCCTGCCAAGCGGTGCCCTATCCAGCCCCTGGACCATTGAAAGGTGAAGCAGGTAGAACAAGGACTGAAAGCCAAGCACACGGAGCTGTGCAAGGAATATTTTGACTCACCACCTGTAAAAATGATGCTCCACTTGCCTCACGGCTAGGAAATCTAAGCATCATCTGCATCATGGCTGGAAATACAATGCAACACCCACTTGCGGCTGCTGAAAACGACGCAAACCCCATGTAGCTCAGTTTTCCATCCCCGTGCGGCCACACTCATCACCCCTGGGAGTCAAAATCACTGTAAACGTGTGGGGATCCAAGGTGTCCCATCCTGAAATCAATGCATCACTCTCTTGCAGGAGAGAAAAATGACACATCGCCTACCTGACTGGAGAAGATACAACGCATCGCCTCACTTGCGAGTAAGGAATGGACTCATCCCTGACTTTTCTGACGCACCCTCGCCTGTGCGGCTTTATTTTTTACAAAAAACAGGTACTTTGTGTAACAACAACGTTTACATTGTTTCCTATGGAGTACGATTCTATTATTTTGAAAATTAATATCATGACTTGTGTATGCTGGATTTGTGTTGTTTTATTCTTGTTTGATTTAGATTAATATTGGCTATTTTTCTAAACTACTGTTGTGCCCATTTTGTAGTGTTTTCACTTTGTTACCGTATGTGTTGGTACAAATACTTTACACATTGCCTTTGAGATAAGCCTGACTGCTTGGCCCAAGCTGCCAAGCGGGTGAGCAGGGGTTATCTTAAGTGAGTATCTCCCTTGCCCTGACTAGAGTAAGGGTCCCTGCTTGGACAGAGTGCAAACTGACCACCAACCAGAGACCCCTTTTTTAACAATCACTACCTACAAAAATTGCAGGCCTAGGAGGCCAAGCCTATTAGGTGGTAAAGGATCTAGTAGCAAGCCTGATTTAAATGAGTGTAAGATGTCCAAAAAAGGTCTGGAAGTCTAACTGAGACCATGACTCCATTTTAGATGTTGAACCAGAATTGAATGCTGTGTCCTCATCCACTTCTCAAGTGATGCACAAGGTGTTGTTACATACAGCTGAATCAATTGGTTGAGTGTTACCAACATTGTCCTTAGAAACATAAAGATGAATAGCTTTCACTTTTTTGGTTAAAAAAAATGGTCAAGCTCCTTGCATTGGTGCTGCGATAGCAGAAAGGTAGGCGACAATTTGCTTGGGTCTGAGAGTTATCTAACCATATTGAAGAGCACCATGGGACAACTTTGGGCGCTGGTATTTTTGTTTGAATAAAACCACATTTGTGCAGCTCCGCAAAGCCCATGACTACTTTTTATTGCTAGTCTACAAATAGCTTTGGCTTCCTCATCATAAGACTTCCTCCACCATCTTTCAAGACCCTTACAATGTTTCTCTTTGATTTGAAGTGTTTCTTTAAACCAAGCCGTCGGTAAATGGAGCCTTCCTGAACGTTTAGCTGAAGGCAGTAAAACTGCCACTATTTCATTAGTAATCCATATATCTACTAGATCCTGGTCCTCTTCAACTGTTTGTTTTAGAGCAGGCAAAGTGCTCTGAAGTTGAGTATTGAAGACTGGTATGTCCAGTTTGTACCAGTTCCTATTAACATGTACCACAAACCTCTAGGCAAGACAGACATATTCCATTGCTTGTGTCCACCTGCTAGTCCTCCATATTCACGAGTTCCTAACCACTATGCTGGAGCAAAAAGCGGAAAGGAAAAGGAGGGAAAGTTGAAGACAAAGTAACCCACTAGCTTTGATCCTGAAGCACTAGAACTGCAATAACAGGATCAAAAGAAGACAAAATGAGAAACCAGAAAAAGGAAAGAAATGGAAGCCTTGCATATACACGTTGCGAACCATGAAACTATACTGAACATCCCGCTCACTTCAACAAAAAAACAATAAAACTTGTGAAGCCACGGATCAATTTTTACCTTAAGATATATGACAAGCACTTATTGAATGGCGTCTGTATTTAACTTCTCAAGTATCAGTTGTCATAATGTTCCTCATGATAAGGGATTCTAATGTAAAAATAAAATATAAAGTACACTAGTAAGCAATCAAAACAACTTCTTAGTTACTATAAGCCAAATAGGCACATATGACCAGTTCAATGAAAACTATAAACATTATCTTTCATGAAATGTGAAAGTTTTTAACCATTACATACCGATTCAAACAATAGAGTATCTTTAAGCATTGCTAATATACGCGCCTTGGTCAATCAAGTACACCTGTGAGAGAGCATGACCTACCATTGGCATGTGAGAAAGACCCCTAGAAGTTTAATCAGCCACAAAATCAAACTATTTCTCTGATTTAGATACATAATGAGCCTTGAACACAAATTGTGTTAAAATGGAGAAAGAAAACCAACCCTAAGCATCCTAACATATATAGACCCTAAGTGCCGAACCCAGTAAAAAACAAACGGAACAAAAGATAATGAAGGTCCTGGCACGAAAATCACAAATCTAGGTGTGAGCTCAAAGATGCTCATACGAAACCACCTCTATACTCAATACACATTTACCATAATCACCAAAACTTTTTACCAGCTGGCCAAGACATTACAGCCATGCTGCAAACTCCTTACAACATACCACCCATCACAAAGCTCCTCACTGTTCTGCACATGCTGGCTTCTGGATCCTTTCAGACAACAGGGGCACTAGTGGCTGGTGTCTCCCAGCCATCAATATCAGTGTTCCTGCCTAAAGTCCTAGATGCCATCATCCGCCTCACACCCAACCACATCTGCTTCCCAAACACCCAGCAGCTGCAGCAGGAGAACAAGCAAGGATTCTATGTAATTGCAGGATTTCTGCCTGTGCTGGGTGCAATGGACTCCACCCATGTACAACTGGTGCCACCTGCAGCTCTGGAACACCTATACAGGAACCTCAAGCACACCCATTCGATTAATGTGAAGGCCATTGTGGACCACCGTGGGCTCTTCATGAAGATCTCAGCCAAGTATCCTGCAGGGTCCATGATGCTTACATATTCCAGCACTCCATCATCAACGACCGGTTCCAGGATGGACAATATGGCAATGGCCTACTTGTTGTTAAGTCAACCAACCAATCAATACACACACAACATACCAACCCTGTAGGACAAACAACATATATACCACAACAAAGACGCATGGGCATAGGACCACAGATCAACTGGCAACAACACATGTGCAACATGCCGCAGTGCACTGCAATGATTGGGCATCACAAACACAGACACCCACATGTACCCAACACAGCCACAAACTAAAAGCCACACCACGTGACAGGTGACAGGTGGAGCTATGTCACCTTTACATACAGAAGAAGACCACGAACCACTACAAGTGTCCACTGCTCGACTACTAAATATACTTCACACACATTAGAACAAACCAACAATAGCTCTGCCGTGTCAATGGCTTATGGCATGGTCATGTAAAGAAAGTCAAACCTAGACATATCCCCACCTCATTTATGGTATGCAAGACTCTGGCACAACCTACATCAAACACCACCCAAGTGGTGACAACAACTACATCTCATCTACACATACCTGAAATACCTGTAGGTTGCACATACATCTGTCAATGTATTGCATGCATAGGAAGACTAATGTACCTGCCATTAAAGACTATGGGGGTCATTCCGCCGGGGACAGAGGAAGCACTGCCAACAGGCTGGCGGTGCTTCTGGGGCAATTCTGACCGCGGCGGTAAAGCCGCGGTCAGAAAAGGGAAACCGGCAGTTTCCCGCCGGTTTTCCCCTGCCCCAGGGAATCCTCCACGGCGGCGCTGCAAGCAACGCCGCCATGGGGATTCCGACCCCCTTCCCGCCAGCCTGTTCCTGGCGGTTTACACTGCCAAGAAGAGGCTGGCGGGAACGGGTATCGTGGGGCCCCTGGGGGCCCCTGCAGTGCCCATGCCACTGGCATGGGCACTGCAGGGTCCCCCTAACAGGGCCCCATTAAGATTTTCAGTGTCTGCAAAGCAGACACTGAAAATCGCGACGGGTGCCACTGCACCCGTCGCACACCAGCAACTCCACCGGCTCCATTCGGAGCCGGCTTCATCGTTGCTGGGGCTTTCCCGCTGGGTGGGCGGGCGGCCTTTTGGCGGTCACCCGCCCGCCCAGCGGGAAAGTCAGAATGACCGCCGCGGTCATTTGACCGCGGTACGGTCTTTTGGCGGTCTCCGCCCGGCAGGCGGTGCCCGCCGCCCGCCGGGGTCTGAATGACCCCCTATGTGACAGAATCATGAGAAATGGTGCCACAACTACTCAACTGACACCTCACGTGCCCCACTTAGCGCCACCTAACACAATAATGCCTGTACTGTAGACTAAAAATAGTTCACCATGGTGCTGAGTCACTTCTAAACTGCAATATACATTGATGCCATAGAAGGCGCCTGTAGGAGTATGGAGGACATGATTGGCCATACATGCACAGTACTAAGTGACACTTCAGAAAAATAGCTAGGTCCATCCCAAAGTCTGCACTGTGCATGTTTAGTAACTCTGGCTGAAAATCCAATTACTAAGAAGCTAGGACATACACCAGTACCAAATGCGATCATCATACTAATGTAATACACACCCTTGGACACCAGGACACTCATCATGAGTTTGTTGTCAAGTGGAGGACGCTCAGCAAACTTCCACTGCTGTTAGACTCCCATTGTGGTTTAAACTGTGCTGGCCCTATTAGGAGCTCACTGCTGGGCCTGTGTGCCCACCAGCCCAGCTGGGAAGAGGGCCAAAACATTGCAGCCGGTTCATGATTGATATGGCTGCAATGTGGCATTGGGGTGGGTGCAGCAGTACCATTTGCGCTTTCTACTGCCTGTAATTCGTACATTAGAAAGTGCTACATGTCTGTCCAAGGGGGCACCGGCACTGCCCATGCCAAGTGCAGAGCTAGGGCAGGAGCCTCCAGGGGGCACCTGACACCCTCATTTTGTCAGTCCTTGCGTGGTGGTGGAACCATCATGCAAAGGCTGGCAGATTGGGGAGTCGAAATCCAGAAGGCAGTGCTGCAAGCAGCGCTGCCCTGGTGGATTAAGAACTCTGGGACTGCCAGGCTGCCTGGCTCATGGCAACCTAGCAATGTTGATGGTCCAGCCGTGGTGGATCCACCACGATCATGATGTGGCTGTCATACTGCCATGAGCGCATCGGTCCAACTTCCACTGTGAGTCTGGCATTCTTGTGATCGCCAGATTTGTAATGAGGGCCAAGATGGCTGACACAACATCATCTGTCACTAAGGACCACTAAGTGTTGTACTGCATGCGTAATGCTACATGCCAACATTGATGGAATAGGCTGGCTTTGTAGGGCAACTATGCTGGCTACATATCTGACACCATTGTGCTGCAAGGAGGTGGTAGCCTCCATCTAATGTAAGGACCCTGCTACTAATATGGACTACACAAAACATGTTACATATATGATGAGCATATGTACTGGAATCTTGATGGTCATATACAGGTCCTTGAGTCAGTACTCAAGAATGTCATGTACATCAACACAGTCAAATTGAACCATATTACAAGACCTGGAACATACACAACACCACAATCATCTCTGATTTACCACTCAAACTGCAACCAACTACTGCCATGGAATATTCCAGATCCCTCTCAACTCTTCACTAAATGTATCCCTCTTATCTTTACAGTTGATCAAGGTTATGGCATACAGCCGTGGGTCATGACCCCATTTGCCAATCCAACAGCCAATGAACAGCGTGCCAACAATGAAGCACACCACAAAACACGCAATGTGGTGAAGAGTACCTTTGGCCTTCTCAAATCCAGGTTCAAGTGCCTGGACATGACAGGAGGAAGCCTCGATGGTATGCAAGATTATACTGGTATGTGCTAACCTGCACAACATGTGTGTCAGAAACAATGTTCCTTCGGATGCACAAGTTGATGTTCACAATGAGGAGAAGGAGGCTGATGGGGCTGAGGACCTTGAGGGGGAACAATCAAACACAGTGGCAGGAGTTCTAAGGAAACAGACCATTATTGACACCGTCTATACCTAATCAACCACAAAAGTACTTTTAAATACCGCCAATGAATTTTGTTTAATAACATAATCCTTGGTCTACTCATTGTCCATTATATATACCATTGGAATATGAATCTAACATCAGGGAGTGTGTCGGAAACACAAAAACAAGTATGGTACACACATCCTTGGTGATGTAGGGGGTTTTACAGACCCCATCTCACATATCAGTGACACCCGAATCCCTTGCATGTTACTTCTGAAGACCTAGATCCATGCACCACTATATATATTGTGCCATCATGTGAGCAATGTGAAATTTCATAGGCCATTCACCACCTCAGCACCATGCCTAACAGGTTGTATGCAGGGGGCCACACATAAGGTAGGGGCTGTCAAGAAATGGAGGTTAAGTAATGTTAGAACTGAACACTGTCACTACTCTGTGTGGTTGTAGCTTTGTCTGCACTGTACATGTGTGCGGGGGCATCATAGGTAACAATGCTTCTTCAGTAATTGCCCAAGGAATGTAGGCAATGCTGGAAGCTGAGCCTGCACAGTGTGGCCATGGGAATATGTTCTGGCACTGCAATTGTCCACATCCCTCACACATGGAGGGCTGTAAATCATGTACTGCACGTGCACATTGGCTGGGAAAGGCCAATGGCTTAGCAGTGACATAAAGCAGCTAGGGGTGTAGAATCTATATACAAACACATAACAGATTGTTTGGTCTATGAATTTTTAATGGGAGCATGCATCAGCCACATGATAGTTTAGAATGTAGGCAGAGTGTGTAACACACCCTATCTACACAGGGTGCACAGCTGTCACACAAATTGGCTTGATTCACTCATGTCTATTGCTAATAATGAGAAACATATGAAGACAAATGTATGGGTGTCTGCCCTTTGTAGCAACGGGTATGCCATTATCTACAATGATTGACCTGTATGTGCATGTCTACACAGTATGCCCCGTATAACAACATTACACAGCACATAGCAATAAAAACCACTCATTGTCACTTACATGACAGATCCATTGCATGCTACCAAATGTAACTAAATAGCTCCTACATATACTGGCCTCCAATATCACAATCAGGTGTTGCATATGAGAATATGTGCAGCATTGTCCTATACTGTCAGAGACTCACATCACACTGAGTGGGAGTAACACAGCCATATCGTTAGCATTTGGCAATGGATAAATACAGTGCTAAGAAGAAAATGCACCTTAACATCATTCAGTCATGGTAAGAGTCAGCTAGGTTGTGGCATGCTGGAAAAATTGCATTGCCATTTTTAATGGTGGAGGTGGATGGACAGCTCTGAGATGCCCACAAATTCTTGCTGATACAACATGCCATGTAATGTGGAGACGACTCAAGTGCTCTGGCATGTGTAATGTCATGTGTGTCTCTCACTAATATCGCCAATGGGAGACTAACTACTAAGTTGACAGTTGTAGGAGAAGGGAATATCTCCACATGTTGTATCCTGTCACATGTGGTATCCTGTCCCTATATCACCTGACAATTATGCTGTAGAAGATGTGTGCAAGGTGCTAGCAGACAAAAGACTGGGAGTAATGGAGGACACAAACATACCTCGCCAGTTATGGCAGATAAAAGGGATAATGACCAGACATGCACCAAAACAGACACTGTAAGATACCAATGTCTACATGTCAAACTTTAACTGATGTACAGAGAGGGTGCCCACGTTCGTACATTATCCAGACATGTTTGCCACTAGCATACCATGGTATTTGCCCTTCACATTGTACCAGAACAGGAGACAGTCACATAAAACTCTATCTGTACCATTTCATTTGTCCAACCTTGATGTCACAACAATTATACAACCCCTAAGTAGGCTGAACATGGACACAACTTTGGACTCCAAAAATACATACATGTCCTACATGTGTAAGCACACGACCTCTGTACCAGAAAGGGGAAGTACTGCACTGGAATTCATTACAACTAGGTCTGTATGACCACATTTGTGTATGTCTCCATCTACTAGGGAGTGTGCACAGTCTGGGAATTAGCTATCATAAATGGTAGAGATCCCAGCTTAATAAACGCACGTACCACTGCTCTGTCAACATCAATGTATGATAATGTCAGATGCTTGATGCACATGCACAGGGGGCAGAGTGAAGTGGAGCACCATTAACCTGCACCCTCACATGCAACCATGGGTTTGTGTTGCCACACAAACTCACACATTGATGAAGGTGGGTAGGCTTACCATCTATGCCACACTGCAACTCTGCAAAACACTGGAACAGAATTGTATATGATAGTCATGACTAAAATGATGTTGAAAAATCTGAATATACATTTGGTGGCAGGCACACATGTCCCAAAGATCTCTGCACACATGTAGCACCACAATGGGCCAGCCATCGTAATGTGAATGGATTCAGTACAACAGCTAACCTAGCAGCAAAATAATGGCATAGGTATCACAAAACCTGTGAGACCAGAACATAGGTGCAAGTGATGTGACTACACAGGCAATAGTAAGAAACAAACTTCTGTCTATGCAGGAAGATATCAATGTGAGCTTACACATCCCCTTGACACAGCCAGTTTGTGATGTAGGACACAAATGACACAACACATGTACATACAGACACATGGCATATAGCATTGTTCACCAGCACACGTGTCCATAACATCTGCAGCAGCTATGATGCATGGGAAACTCCATATCACATGTGTAGTTAACTTACAACTAGCAAAATACGATAAGTAACCAGTGAGTAGACACACATGCACACGCAACTTGACAGGGGATATGTGATGTCATTGCAGTCCCAGTCCACTACATACTCTGAGTACAAAATGCAATGGTGAACACATGCCTTAGCATGTGTTTGAGACAGGGCCTAAATGCAAATTTGTTTGTAGGTAGGCAGATATATATTGCCCACCGACATCACTATGTGCTCCATCTGCTACTCACTAATCATACATATATGAACACATATAGCACACATGTGCCAACATCCTTGTGGACACAGTGTAGGGACACATGCACATGTGCACAAAGTATGAGTGAGTGCCTACAGCTGACACATGAATACACATATTGGTTGCACATTCCAATAACACCGTAATGACATAAATGGATAGACTTGCACATGTAGCCAAAAACATATACCACATAGTAGGACAGCCCACGTAGCATGTGAATTGAAAGAGGGTGCGTTTTAAGGGCTACAATGGAAAAATGGCGTTATTCCAATATGCGTAAAAAAAAAATGACGCATATGCATCAACACACCGCAACGTGGAGAAAATTATGACTGGGCCCTGAGCAGTAATTCAATGTTACAACTACTCTCAGTGCACCATGGGGAAAAAGTGATGCATGGCTCTCATGCGTAAAAATAAAAACATGCATGATGCTAAAAACGTGACGCACACACCCAGGAAGTGAGGTACCAGGATATCCTGCTTGCAAACATGGTACAGTAAGTGTAGTTTCACTTGTCTAAATGGTCTATTTATTTGTAGTGATAGTCTACTGTTTTTGTCATTGTATTTTGGGGCGTCTGTCTGGGGTAGTTTGGAGAGTTTGGGGTAGTTGTCGGGCTTAAGTTTCCTTTTCACATATTGTTTTGGGTGAAGTAATTTCCTAATTGGAAATGTCTGGAAAGGGTAGGATGGGGAGAATGTTGTCTGATGAACTGGAGGGGTTCCTATGGTTGGTGGCCCATTACCTGCCTTTTAGTGATCCTCGGCTACCTTACCGAGGCAAGGCAGCTGCAGTGGGGCAAGGTCGTCTACCATCTGGGATGCATATTCAAGACCGGATACAATGAGCACTAGCTTAAGCATCGGTGGGCAGATCTGGCAGCAAAGGAGCAGGATCTGCTGGACCATTTGGGAATTGAAATCAGCTGAACTGTGATTCATTCTCCCACTGCCATTCAATTGACTGCATTTAGTATTTGACTGACAGTTGCAGATAAGTCTGAGTGCCGTATGTAATGGTTGTGAACATGTTGCATGCAACCTGTATGAAGAGTCTCTCCGCCACTTGAGGCTGACAGTTTAAATGTAGAACAATTCAGCCAATGCAGGAAACATGTATAATGAACCCTGCCTAACCATCATGAAGGGGCATATGTAAGAGCTCCTAGCACAACCTTTGCATTGGCATAGTGTCATATTATTGACGGTAAGGTGGTACAAACCTGCCATTTTTCCCACACTGTCATTACAAAGTGGCGCAATGCATTCATTGCACCACTTTGGAAAGGCTTGGCACACATCATGGCTGTGCCATGCACAATGTATGCAAGGGGGCCGTTCTGGAGCAAAGTGGGCCTCCAAATTAGCACAAAGAAGTAAATGAGATTGCTGCACCGTATTTGTGGTTGATTTCTTAATGGCTGCTCTTTAAAACACATGCACTCATGATGATCAATGGACTCCTGGGTGCTTAGCAGGACTAGCAAAAAAACTTTTGACACTAATCCTGCAAAGCGCCAGACTACTGCCAAACAATTGTTATGCTACTCTCCCTAAATTCCTCCATGGTGCGCAGTCTATTGGAGACGGCACACACATGGTGGTATCAGGAGTGCTCTAAGGCCGGCACATCAATAGGCACAGTACTAGGTGCTGCACCTCTTCCATATATATGAGCCCAAGTGTAGTGATGCATGCCCAGTTAAATGTATCAATCAACAGTTAGGAATGATGCCTGTGCTATGCAACAGGCATGGAAGGGACTGTAAAAATGAGACAGGGAGGGCAAACTCTAAACCTCAGAGTCATGACATGTTTTCCTGTGTATGAATTCCATACACTCTGTAGGGCTGCTGAGTGGAGGTGTAAACGTTGGGCATAGATATGTATGAGAAGGGCCCCTATGTACTCAGCAGAAGTTTCTGTGATCTGTAGCATCTCCTGCTAAGTGCATCATTGGCCCCCACATGTATACATGATGTTGGACCACACTGCCATCATGCTGTGACTTAAGTATGACTAAACATGCATGCATGATGCTAAAAACGTGACGCACACACCCAGGAAGTGAGGTACCAGGATATCCTGCTTGCAAACATGGTACAGTAAGTGTAGTTTCACTTTCACTTCACAGTCTGATTCCCTGTGACTGTGCGTGGTTGTGTTTTGGAGTTTGGAGGTGCTGGTGGATTTGTGGTGTATTCGGAGGTCTTGTGTGTCCATTGTGCTGTGTCCTGTGTTTTTGGTGTCTAAATGGTCTATTTATTTGTAGTGATAGTCTACTGTTTTTGTCATTGTATTTTGGGGCGTCTGTCTGGGGTAGTTTGGAGAGTTTGGGGTAGTTGTCGGGCTTAAGTTTCCTTTTCACATATTGTTTTGGGTGAAGTAATTTCCTAATTGGAAATGTCTGGAAAGGGTAGGATGGGGAGAATGTTGTCTGATGAACTGGAGGGGTTCCTATGGTTGGTGGCCCATTACCTGCCTTTTAGTGATCCTCGGCTACCTTACCGAGGCAAGGCAGCTGCAGTGGGGCAAGGTCGTCTACCATCTGGGATGCATATTCAAGACCGGATACAATGAGCACCAGCTTAAGCATCGGTGGGCAGATCTGGCAGCAAAGGAGCAGGATCTGCTGGACCATTTGGGAATTGAAATCAGCTGAACTGTGATTCATTCTCCCACTGCCATTCAATTGACTGCATTTAGTATTTGACTGACAGTTGCAGATAAGTCTGAGTGCCGTATGTAATGGTTGTGAACATGTTGCATGCAACCTGTATGAAGAGTCTCTCCGCCACTTGAGGCTGACAGTTTAAATGTAGAACAATTCAGCCAATGCAGGAAACATGTAAAATGAACCCTGCCTAACCATCATGAAGGGGCATATGTAAGAGCTCCTAGCACAACCTTTGCATTGGCATAGTGTCATATTATTGACGGTAAGGTGGTACAAACCTGCCATTTTTCCCACACTGTCATTACAAAGTGGCGCAATGCATTCATTGCACCACTTTGGAAAGGCTTGGCACACATCATGGCTGTGCCATGCACAATGTATGCAAGGGGGCCGTTCTGGAGCAAAGTGGGCCTCCAAATTAGCACAAAGAAGTAAATGAGATTGCTGCACCGTATTTGTGGTTGATTTCATAATGGCTGCTCTTTAAAACACATGCACTCATGATGATCAATGGACTCCTGGGTGCTTAGCAGGACTAGCAAAAAAACTTTTGACACTAATCCTGCAAAGCGCCAGACTACTGCCAAAAAATTGTTATGCTACTCTCCCTAAATTCCTCCATGGTGCGCAGTCTATTGGAGACGGCACACACATTGTGGTATCAGGAGTGCTCTAAGGCCGGCACATCAATAGGCACAGTACTAGGTGCTGCACCTCTTCCATATATATGAGCCCAAGTGTAGTGATGCATGCCCAGTTAAATGTATCAATCAACAGTTAGGAATGATGCCTGTGCTATGCAACAGGCATGGAAGGGACTGTAAAAATGAGACAGGGAGGGCAAACTCTAAACCTCAGAGTCATGACATGTTTTCCTGTGTATGAATTCCATACACTCTGTAGGGCTGCTGAGTGGAGGTGTAAACGTTGGGCATAGATATGTATGAGAAGGGCCCCTATGTACTCAGCAGAAGTTTCTGTGATCTGTAGCATCTCCTGCTAAGTGCATCATTGGCCCCCACATGTATACATGATGTTGGACCACACTGCCATCATGCTGTGACTTAAGTATGACTACGCACAGACATGGCTGTGAGTAAGGGGTTAACTAAGGCCCACAAGGACAGTATAGATGAAATAGATGCTGCAATACTGTAGTCCTATGGGCCCCCTAGTGTCATTATGCAAGGCTATGTAAGGGGGCTTGACCATGTACTAGGTCCAGACTACTGGCAGTTCCATTGACCTGTGCATTGTGTATCAGAGTCAGCCTATACGATCTCCTTGACCACACACATGTGTTGGGTCTATGCACTGACCTGCTGCTCCTCACTGACAGTAAGGGGCTGCACTGCTTCAGCTTCATCACTGGCATTTCACTCACTAACATGTGACACCAGATATATCCTCTGACCACTGATCACCTATGCCCGTGTACTGATCGCTCACTGGCTCAACAATGGTATACCATGGTAACAATGGCAGGGAATACACCATAGGCAATACATCCATGTTTCAGATCAGTCAATGTGCTGATAGTCACAACAGTCTTCACATGAGTCCACTGGCATTGCAATTTTCATAGTCTGACTGCATTGTGACGGCACACACATTTCACTTACTTCACTGAAGGATGTATAATGTCAATCTTCAACACCTTGGAAAACCCACACAACCCCAGGGTAGCAGCTCATCAGTTTGTTATGATCATGAAATATATGTATACTATATCTGATGCGGATGACATGTTATGGTTGTGATAAAGGGCCAGCCACTGCAACAACCATAGCACGGCCCTCAGGTGGGATATTCATGTTCAAGCTGTTCCGAGGGGACATGGAGGTGTTGTGCTAACAGAAAGATGCATGATAATGTCATGTAGACATGGTGCAGTGAAACGCACCACAGGAGTGTAATGGACAGTGATGGTTTTTAGATGTGTGGGTTTTCCTCACCAGAGAGTATGTGTGATTGAGTGATCATAGTAGTCTGTCATATTTACTGATCTTCCATGAGGATGACTTCCTCACACAGCCTAACATGTTTACACTGAACTATGTTGTCCATTTGCATTAACTAGGATTTACACTAAGCAATGTTCAACATTCATGTCTTACAGGTGGAACTATACACCATCAGAGAGGTGGCGAGATTTGAAGACCCCGAAGCATCCAGTAAGTGCCATATTGTGCCTCATGTTAGCTACTCCAGGGTTTGGTGTGAATCAGTCAGAAGTGTGGAATGCAATGAGTGATGTAGTTTTCTGGACCAATGATCAGAAATCATAAGAGGATGGATAGTGATATCATGGGGCATGTGTAAGAGGGCCAAGCACCACCAGAGGTTCAATATATGTGAGGCTGCGGGGACGCTATGCCCTGCACCGTGTATACAAAGTGGGCTTAGGACACATTTCGTTGCTTCACATTAACTTGTCAATACAGCCCCTTCACATGTAGTACTTTGAGTGGAAGGAGCGTGCAATGGCTGTTGCTGTGGCTGTGACATAGCAACACCCATAGCAATTATATGGTGTCCAAGATCTACACATTTTCTTACACCAGAGGCTGTAGCAAATTTTAAAAACATACCAAGGTGTGGCTTTAGCAGGCCACAACGAGCTAACATATCTGTTGAAGTACCCTCCACATTTTGCTCTTTCAATGGGTGATGCATTTGGTAGCACACATCAAAAGTGCAAAGACCCTTTGAAGATTTTGTTTGCGTAGGAAGGTGCCCCTCAATGTACAATAACCATGTCCCACTCAACAAAGCCAGCTATGCACCATGGAGTAAAGGTGGCTGTGTCAAGTACTGGAAGCAAGATTGGTGCCAGTGTAGGTGACAACACAGTGATGTGCTCTCTCCTATTCAATACAGAGCATCCATGCATTGTGAATATGGTGGAGTTCTGCGCTGCCAATTGTCCGTTAGCATGGTGCTTCATCACATTCCCATCATGTATTTTCTGGGGTTGTGCAATGAGATTGGTTTGCATGTAGTTCTAAGGGCAACATATGCTGACATGGAATAGTGTAAAAGGAATAGTAATGGCTGACCATATATTCATAGATGTCTGCCATCATAGGTCACAGGCCAGCTGTATATGTACATAGCAGGCCTGTTGTAAACAACTTTGTGACAGCACCATAATCAGCAATGTGTGCCACACATAGCTCACACTTGTTGACAAGATGGCACCGATGTAGGGTTTCAAATGCATTACTCGCTAGGTGGATTCTGTAGGAGACATACACACACCACAGGTGCCTCAGTACCCTTGAGAGATGATGAGGTAGTGGCACAGCAAGGAGCTATAATGTCCAGAATTGCAGTTATCAGTGTACATAATGTGTGGACAACTCCACTAAAGTTCAGGTTAAAGTCTATCAATCTCCTAACACCAGATGTCAGCACTGTAACCAATATGGTACAGCCATCATGTAAATTGTGACTGATGTAGGCCGCATCAAAGATGCACAAGAAGGCAATGCCGGTGCGATGAGGATATCTCACATGCATTTGCTAATGATGTAAGACGCTTCTGGATACAGTTGCAGCACCCAAAGCTGTGACACAATTACCGTGGCCTTCAGGGCATCCATACAGCCAGCATGTGTGTGCCATTGAACACACGTAGGACTACATGGCACAGGTTAGGGGGCTCCAGTGCTCTCATGTCTTGACAACAGTGATGTGAGCTCAGGGTTTGCCCAACCTTTCTCATAGCAAGATGGCATCAGTTGTACATGTGGCCACAGCATGAGAAATGCAGCTGGATCCTAGTAAAGTAGGCTCAGGCCAGGTTTTATGCCTGGACATATGAATGTAGAGGGACTACAACATAGAATACCAGCTTTGTAGTTAGCAGCCCCCCTAACAATTGGCCCACTCCTTCACTCCATGATGAGTGCCCGGCCTTGGTGTATCACCAGGGGTGTTGAGCTGATGGATTGCATGCCCAACCTCCCATCTGCACAGGGAGACAGGAAATCCAAACTTGTTGAGACACGTGTTGCTCACAGTGTAGATGTGAGTGATGTTGAGCAGACCATTGTGAGTTCCAATCAGCTGTTGCCCCTCTTGATTTACAATGGATTGACGTTATCCCACTGACACGTACAAGATACTAGTGATATGGCTAAATGTAGATGCAGATGAGGAGCAATTCATTTTTTTGAGGAATTTGTGTAGGGCTGTATGTGTAATGAGCTGTAGCAGTGTAAGTTACAATCTGAACATACTCCACCCAATGCTGATACTGATGGTTGCTTGTCCTTATTTTACAGCTGCCAACATGACCAATGATGAAAGATGCCAGTTCACCCGGAGGCCTTAATGCTACCGCCACATCCTGGAGGTGCATACCGGATACCGCCGCATGGCCCACCGTTTCTGTGCTGAAAAAGCTTCTGGGGAATGGTGAGCATTCCCACACGGGGGACCCACACAGCCACCCAAGACAAGAAATTGAGCAGGCACATCAAACATGCAGGGGCTCCCAGCTGCACCACCCCGTTCACATCTGCAGCACCAGTCATCACGCAGGCACCAGTTTTGCCACCACCAGCCGCTGGGCCATTACAGTTTGAACTTGACCTACATTGGGACATCAACCTGATCTTCAGGTGGGAGGAGCCAAGATGGCGACCGAGTCGGACGCCTAAACAAAGAGCTCCGACTCGGACCCAGCAAATCGATCATTAAGGGCACCCCCGACTGGGAGCCTAAGCCTCTAGCAGGACGCGACCGGTCCCGGAGGCATATGCGGAGCGGCTGACCGAGACTAACCCTCTCTGGATCGCCGGGGGAAAAAAGAACAAAGAGCCGGGACGGACGCGCAGCCACGCTGCTGGCGGTGGTGGCGCCCCGGAGAACTGCATCAGCAGTAGAAGACTTCCAGGAAGCCCAGGAGAAACCGGGCCGGGGGTAAGGAGCCGGGGGCCTGCGGCAGGGGAGAGGTACTGCGCTGAGGGGCTCGGGCGCTGAAGCGGCCCCTCTCTGCTCGCCGCCGCACTCCCCCTCCCACCCTTTCTTTCATTCAGCGCGGAGAGCCGGCGGGACTCTCCTCGCCGGCGCATATCGGCCCCGGGGTGAGACAGCCCGGGGGCACAGGGGGAGGCTGACGTCGGCGCTACCCGAGCGCGGGGCCAGGACAAAGGGCCCCCCCTAAAAAGCAGGCAAAGGAAAAGTTTTGGAAGCGCTCACCCGAATCTAGAGTGGAGCACTGCAATAAAGTGGGGATGGGCTCCCTTCCCCGCCTATCCCTTCTTGATAATAAACCCAGGAGACGACGTGGAACCGGCGGGGGCGGGAGAGGAGGGGCGGCAACATCCGGGGCCGGCGAGGAACTGCTGAGGGGGCATTGCGGACAGGAGGCCTCCCCCCCCCACATCAAGGTTCACGCAATACCAGTGAGGACCTGCGAATACAAGCGGGCGAGCAGTGATGGCCGCAAAATACCGCAGACACCAGAACCTCCTGGACCCCCCATCTCGTTGGGGAACTCTGCGAGGGGTAGTCACCCCCAGGGGGGCTTCTATATGTGCCCTGGCACTGGAGCGCCCCCCAGCAGCGGCATCCAGTCCCCCCTCCCAACTGCTTTAATCGTTATAACGCAAACTCATATAGTTCTCCACGACAGGTCCGACCCGCAAATTATTCGCAGGAGCCTTAACAAGGCACCACGCCTTGGAAGAAGCACAGGTACTCTCGAGACGCCTAATGACACTGGAAACTTATTACCAAGCAGGCCCTCCCTGACTGCGGGAGGTATTTAAAAGGGAAAGCAATGGCTGGGAAATCTAAATCGGCAAAACACCAAGAGCGAACTGCGCCCGGTCCGGCGCACAACGATCAACAGCAAATCACAACCTTGCAATCGCTCGAGAGCACACTCCAAACGCATTCCTCGCAATTCGAAAAAGTGCTGCAGGCAATTATGGACACTAAATCCTCGCTAGAATTCAAAATAGATGCAGTAACACAAGACCTAAATCTATTTAGAGTAGATCATCGAAACTTGACAGAGAGGGTGAAAACAACGGAGGATACCCTAGGCGCGACATGCCCCACGGTGTCGGACAACCAGAAACAGATTCAGCATCTGGACGCAGAGGTTAAGATCCTGTGGAGACGAGCCGAAGAGGCAGAAAGTAGATCCCGGCGCAACAATATTAGCTTAGTGGGGTTCCCTGAACACCCACCGGAACAGTGCCCGGAACTAATAACAGAACAGTGGCTAAATAAGGAAGTACTGAGCGGCTCCCCCTCGAAGTTCTTCTCAGTAGAACGTGTGCATAGAATCCCGGGAAGATCACCACTACTGGGCCAGCCACCTAGATCATTGATAGTGAGACTCCTGAACTATAGGCACCGGGACCTGATGCTGCAGCGATTCCGCAGCAAAGGCCCATTTCAATATGAAGGCTCAGTGGTCCACGCTTATCCAGACTTCACTCAAGAAGTACAGAAACAGCGGAACTCCTACGTGAAAATCAAACAACGACTTCGTGAACATAATATCAAGTACACCCTCCTTTTCCCAGCCAAGCCGAGGGTGAATTTAGAAGAACGCACTCATATGTTCACCTCCCCTGAAGATGCCTGGACCTGGATGCACGCTAAAGGCATAGCGCAGCCTAACGAAGGAGCAAACAAAGAGGAGGAATGGTCGACATCCACATCAAGGAAACGCAGCAAGAGATGCCCTAGGGGCCAGCCCACAGAGAGACAGGCAGCGGAGGAAAGAGCGAAAGTATTAAAAGAAACTCCGATACTGATGCAGAACTCTTTCGAGACACTCAGGACGGGCCCCTCGACGGGCTCGGACTCGGAATCGGCCAGCTCGGAATCCACGATCACAGAGGCGCTCAGGGACCCGGAGGTTACCCCCAGAACTGCGGATGAACTGTCAACTGTGTACTGCAATAATAAAACGGCCACTACAGCCCTAATAGGGCAGCAAGAGACTGGAATACAGAATTGGCCGCAAAAGGAACTGTACTGCCAGCTGTGCTGGCTCCAAAGAGTATCTTTTGGACGATTAACCCCCGACCGCTGTGAATGTCGCTCAATGAGTAGTAGCAGAGGGGATGGGGGGACAAATAGGCAAACCTACCGGGGGTGCCCACACCTATACATGCGCACACTCACAGACTAGGTCTGAGAAAGGATGTGAGCTCCACACAGGATGCACATCTGACCCCTATGAAGGCTCCCCCACAAGTATTCGAATGGATACAGACCCCACCAAGCAGCAAAGTGTGGGGCTTTTTCTCTTAATTTTTTATGTGTGTTAGTAGTTGGACAGGGGAAATAGTTAGAAGGGGGGGTGGGGAGTTGGGAGTTAGGGGGTTTAGAAGAGGTCAACTTAACCAACAAGGTACACTATCGCGCATGCCAGCCTTAAACATATACCCGGTAAAATGGGAAGGCAACGAGAAGGAAATCGTAACCCGGAGAGTACACATGGGTGCGGCATTACACAATAACACATGGCTCAGCACACGAACGCACATGCACACCAATACGAGATATTCACGTGGAATGTGAGGGGAATGGCCGCACCGGGCAAGAGAACCCAAGTGCACGCACGTCTCAAACGCCAGAAGGTCCACATAGCTTTCATACAAGAAACACACTTACTGGAAATGAGTTGCGGGAGATTCGGGTGAAGTGGGGCAGACAGATAACAGGCACAGCATACTCAGCGTTCGCCAGGGGGGTACTGATATGGATAGCAGGCGGCGTCCCGTTTGTCCGAACCTCGTACAAACTAGATCCAGGGGGCAGGTATGCAATAGTAGAGGGGCAACTAGACGGGAGACATTTAACGATCATAGGGATTTACGCCCCCAACAATGCACAGTTGAGATTCTTAGAGACACTTACCCCAGCACTACTAGTAAGCCCTGCAGCCCCGGCTATATGGGGGGGCGACTTCAATAGCTGACCTAATGTACCGTTGGACAGATCAACCCCCCCCAAGAAAGGAATAACAAGCAGAAGTGCCAAGAGCCCCCTACAGAAATGGGCGGACGACATGAGACTTTATGATTTATGGCACATGCACCACCCCAGACAGAGAGAATACTCGTTTTATTCTGTGCCCCATAAGGTACACACAAGAATAGATATAATCTGGGGCACTGTCGATATATGCGCACTGACGAGCGGGACAGAATACTTAGCTAAGACACTGTCAGATCCATCTCTGCTCAAAATGGTCCTAAAATGGGGGGGGACTCACTCGGCAATCCCTACATGGCAGTTACAACCAGAAGCACTCCAAGATCAGGCATATGCAGAGGGACTGAACACGGAGCTGAAGCTGTACTGGGAAATTAACTCAGAATCCGCGAACTCAAGGGCAGCAGAATGGGAAGCACACAAGGTGATAGTCAGAGGGTACTGCATGTCGTCCTCCTGGGGGGTCAGGCGCACTCTACACATGGAGATCAGCAACTTAGAGAAGGAATTGAGAGCACTTGAAATAGCGGTGGCAAGGGGAGAGACACCTTACACCGCATTAAAAGACGCGTGCATAAAATATAAAGAAGCAGGCTCTCGCCTCCGCAAGCACGATTATAAATATCATCTGATGCGACAGCAGTCGGAGGGAGACAGGTCAGGCAGGCTGCTGGCTTGGCTCCTGAAAGAGGACCGGCAGCAGTCTCCAATAGGTGCCATAAAGCTAGACAATGGCGAGATGGCCTACCCGCAGACTGATATAAACGGGGCGTTCAGGGAATACTACACAAACCTTTACACCAAACGAGCGGCTTGTACACCCGCGCAGCTTACAACTTTCCTCGCAGGCTCCCAATTAGCACAATTATCGCAGGAAGACATTGAAATATTGGAGGCCCCACTGGTGTAGCGGAACTAGAAGTAGCATTAACACAGATGCCCAGAAATAAGACACCGGGAATGGATGGTCTTCCACTAGAATACTATGCGAAATACTCGAACCATTTAAAGCCTCACTTGCTGAAAGTATACGAGGAGGCCTGGAACCACAAGGCATTGCCCCCCACGCAAAGAGAAGCCATGATAGTGGTCCTGCCTAAGGGGAACCCACCGATGTTAAATCATACAGGCCATTATCACTTTTAAACACTGACTGTAAAATTCTGGGCAAAATATTGGCTAACAGGTTGGCACCTGTCATCCACACTTTGATACATGAAGACCAAAATGGCTTCATCCCCAAACGTAATACCTTCCTGAACATCCGTAGACTAATGGGAGTGATGGGAGGTACTTCACCGGGGGCACATGAGGAAATGGTGTTATCACTGGACATCGAAAAGGCATTTGATACGCTGGGATGGGATTTTCTGTTTGTCACTATGCGGAAAATGGGAATTGGCCCCAAATATATACAATGGGTGCAAACACTGTACTCCAAGCCACAGGCATGCGTCAAAATGGGCAGAACGGTATCCGACAGCATCCCGATCGCCAGAGGCACTAGACAGGGATGCCCCTTGTCCCCCTTATTATTTGCTATAGCAATGGAACCACTAGCCACTCGCCTGCGGTCAATGGAGGACAGTTGGGGCATACTCAGGAACGGGGCGAAACATATAATATCTCTGTACGCAGATGATGCCTTAATATATCTGCGCAGGGGAAGCGAGACAATCCCACCAGTAATTACACTCCTGTCTGAATTCGGAATAATGTCTCGTCTGGTAGTGAACTGGGAAAAATCATGTGCGTTCCCCTTGTCCGTAAACAGGGAAACGGCCTCGACTGGGCACCTAAAATGGTGCTTTGATTCATTTAAATACCTGGGGGTCCAATTATACCACAAACCAGAGGACCTCAGAGATGGAAACTTGGGGAGAGCGCTGGCTTCCATTAAAGGGTCACTACGTTTCTGGAGTAAATTACAGCTGTCACCGATGGGCAGAGTGGCGATAGCAAACATGCTGATATTACCTAGGCTTTTGTACTACTTCTCAGCGTTGCCGCTCTTGATCCCTAAGAGCTTCTTCCGCGACCTGAATGGAGCACTGCTGCAACTCATATGGGCGGGAGGCAGAGCGCGCGTCCCACTCGCCACACTGCAGCGCCCGGTGACTGCGGGTGGCCTGGGAGCCCCTAATTTTGAGTGCTATTACGCGGCTGCGCAGCTACAGTGGATAATGAGCTGGATACACAGACCCGCACTGGCGGAATCGGCCTGGGCGCTAGCGAACCTGAGCAACGCACCCAGGGCTCCGGGGGGGGCGTCCGACAAACCACTTATGCTGGTGGCGCATGCATGTTGGAAGAGATACATTCAAAACTGCCGCAGCGCGCTCCCCTACTCGCCTCTCGGGCAGCTGGGTGTACTTCCCGGTTGGGCGGGAGGAGAAAGAAAACACTCGTTGGCGGCGTGGGCGGAGACGGGAATAGAGACGATAGGCGACTGTTTCGACGAGGGGAAATTAATGTCTTTTGAAGCGATACGTGATCTCACCTCAGTGAATCCTGGGCAGTTTATAACATATCACGCCATATGCCATTCTATCAAGAAGATGTGGGGGACAGGGAACCAAGAACCGACGACCTCCTCAGCACTGCATCATATGCTACAATATGACAGCCAGCTGAAGATCGTATCGAACCTATACAAAACTCTGAACAAGCACCCCGTACAAGCACCCCGTACCCAACTTTGAAAAGGCACTAACAAGGTGGAACAATGTTCTCCCAACCCCGATCTCGCAGGAAGAATGGCCGTACGCTCTACACCATACACGGGGGGTCTTGAGAAACCCTAGGTTTCGATTTACGCAATTTAACTACATGCACCAAACGTACCTCTCACAAGCCAGGATTAAACGAATGCTCCGCAGCTCGGACCCAGCCTGCCCAAGGTGCCAAGCCCCGCTGGCACATTTCTACCACATGGTATGGGACTGCGCCCAGGTGCGTGTGCAATGGAGTGGGATAGTGGAGAAGGTATCGGAACTGACGGGGTTGGTACTCATAGCAGACCCTAAATCCTGCCTGCTGGGTCTGAGACAGAGAGACAAGAAACATAAGCATCTACATAAGTTTATAGACCTAGCCTACGTAATGTACAAAAGACTGATAGCAATGAACTGGAAGTCGGCCACTGCCCCAGATCTGAAAACCTGGCACAGCACGATACTGAGATGGGCTAGTGCAGAGCTAATGGTGCTGCAGAACTTAACAGGGGGGCTCTAGCGGCAAGCGGGCGGGGAGGTGTGGGAAACTGTGATAGGCAGACTAGAGGCCAAAAGTGACGAGCAACCGCCATGAACTAGAACACATGATAACTCTAAAGCAATACACCGCCTGTCGGGGTTGCCCCCATCCCTCACGGGGTCCCGCCGACTTGAATCTCATGACTGACCGGCGCTCCCGCGACTGCCCGGGCTGCTTGAAGCAATCCACAGTGTTTGCTCAAAGTGGAGCTAGCATTCCACATAGGCACAAAGGCCAACGTAGTCCAGACACCATACACTGCTTTCGATCCGGACCTCCCCCTACACAGTACACAACCACTAGATCCATAAATGAACATACCCAATCTGGGGCTCACTTGTTTACGATTCACTCATGGCAAAAGCAAACGTTTAGAAACCGCACCTGAACTCCCTTATAAATAAGTGGTAGAGACCTCAGTTAAGTTGTTGTTGTCAAAGTGTTAAACAGTGTATTAATAGTGTAATAGATCTATCACATTTTGATACTATACTTGCTAAATGCTGGAAACGGATCTAAAGAGAAAATGCAATAAAAATATTTTAAATAAAAAAAAAAAAACTGATCTTCAGGTGTTTGGAAAAGTTGGAGGAGTATTTGGCGGAGATCTGCAAACCTTTAAAGTACATCAAGAAGACGGTGAAAAAGTCCAAGAAATGAACTTGTACAGCAATGGTCTACCTCCCAGTTCTTCCCCTCCCTTTTAAAGTTGTTCCATGTTTTAATTTGGGTTTGATGTAGTTAGTGGTAGGTTAGTGTAGTGTAGCCATTAGTTACGATAAGTGTAGTTGGGGGGTGGGTTACTATTCTTATGTTTTTATTGGTGGGTTCTTGGGTGGAGGGTCATGTTGGGGTTTATATGTGTTTTCTAAAACAAAATGAAAACAAAAATATATATATATATATATATATATCCACAACAATCGGTCTTCAAAGTGGAGCACTCTGGCTGCTGGTGCACACGTGAGGGTGAAGACCACCACCCTTGTTAAATTCAAACGCAAGAAAGGCGCTGCACTCCCGGAGGTTTCTCTTTGTGGTAACCATTTATTTCTTCCAGAGAGCATGAAATCAGACCCCACAACGCGTTTCGACTATCGTCTTCCTCAAGTGGTATCTCGTCTGCATTCACATTATTAACGCAATCACAGCTTATATATGCGCGAAGCATTCTGGGACATATTTATTATTGCTGGTGCATTCTGGGATTTATAGTTCTCTGATGTGTTCCACCTGGGAATTGTTAGTAAATTGTGACATCATTATTTCCATTTTGGTAATCAGGACGGCTTGATACATTTTCACTTTCAAAACGGCTCCCATGAAGTAGTTTAATTGCCTCATTGCCTTTATCTCCGTGCATCTGCACATTTAACTTTCATGCCGATATTTTAAACAGTATTCACAAGTCGTGTCTATTTATAAATCATCTCAATGTCACAGTGATTATTTCCTTTCCGTTTTCTCTTCTCACGTTCCTAGAGAACCATTAAATATATTGATTTAAATTCCACATCGCCTCCAGGCCCTCATCCAATTCAAGGGCCGCATCGGTATTGTGAAAAACAAAGGGGCACTTGCTCACCATTTTTCGCGATGAGATTGTCCCATAAGTGGAAGTGTGGCGCAAGGCGCATTGGAAGTTCGACATCCCGTCCTTAGGCTTCCATTGTAAAGTACAAACGCAGAGGCACAGTGTCCCCTCGCCTCCTCTTTCACAATTGATGTTTCAAGAATCCACAGTACCGGGTGCTACCACTCTAAATTCTATCCACAACAATCGGTCTTCAAAGTGGAGCACTCTGGCTGCTGGTGCACACGTGAGGGTGAAGACCACCACCCTTGTTAAATTCAAACGCAAGAAAGGCGCTGCACTCCCCATTTATTTCTTCCAGAGAGCATGAAATCAGACCCCACAACGCGTTTCGACTATCGTCTTCCTCAAGTGGTATCTCGTCTGCATTCACATTATTAACGCAATCACAGCTTATATATGCGCGAAGCATTCTGGGACATATTTATTATTGCTGGTGCATTCTGGGATTTATAGTTCTCTGATGTGTTCCACCGGGGAATTGTTAGTAAATTGTGACATCATTATTTCCATTTTGGTAATCAGGACGGCTTGATACATTTTCACTTTCAAAACGGCTCCCATGAAGTAGTTTAATTGCCTCATTGCCTTTATCTCCGTGCATCTGCACATTTAACTTTCATGCCGATATTTTAAACAGTATTCACAAGTCATGTCTATTTATAAATCATCTCAATGTCACAGTGATTATTTCCTTTCCGTTTTCTCTTCTCACGTTCCTAGAGAACCATTAAATAGATATTTTAAACAGTGCCCCTTTGTTTTTCACAATACCGATGCGGCCCTTGAATTGGATGAGGGCCTGGAGGAGATGTGGAATTTAAATCAATATATTTAATGGTTCTCTAGGAACGTGAGAAGAGAAAATGGAAAGGAAATAATCACTGTGACATTGAGATGATTTATAAATAGACACGACTTGTGAATACTGTTTAAAATATCGGCATGAAAGTTAAATGTGCAGATGCACGGAGATAAAGGCAATGAGGCAATTAAACTACTTCATGGGAGCCGTTTTGAAAGTGAAAATGTATCAAGCCGTCCTGATTACCAAAATGGAAATAATGATGTCACAATTTACTAACAATTCCCAGGTGGAACACATCAGAGAACTATAAATCCCAGAATGCACCAGCAATAATAAATATGTCCCAGAATGCTTCGCGCATATATAAGCTGTGATTGCGTTAATAATGTGAATGCAGACGAGACACCACTTGAGGAAGACGATAGTCGAAACGCGTTGTGGGGTCTGATTTCATGCTCTCTGGAAGAAATAAATGGTTACCACAAAGAGAAACCTCCAGGAGTGCAGCGCCTTTCTTGCGTTTGAATATATATATATATATATATATTTATTTATGCCATAGAATTATTTAGTACATGTGTAGTTTTAGCAATTGTTGTCCTACTTGGTTCTTGTTTCTTAAGGGGGTGGGGAGGCCAATGTTTAGAGTGTGGTGTTTTATGTGTAAGTTAAGTTTAGTTGTAGTTGTATGATAAGTATAGTTAGTATAGGTTAGTTTAAGATAGGGTAGCTTTTGGCAGTTTTTAGGAAGATCATTTTAATAATAAATATATTGTTATAATTGCATACAGTTTGTGTAATTAGTGTGGGTCTCAGGGTTCTTCCAATGAGTGCACTGGGCAAATTGGGGAAATGGCCTAGGGAATCCACCCTAACTTCAAAACCCTAATTTACCATGTGCCACCCTATTGACAACGTACCTGTCACATTGACTGCAACATCACATCTACTAGTCCGTGCATCTGCCACCCAGTGTACCAACTATTCATGATGACTACATATACCTTGTATTGGACAGTTAAGTCTTATACTTCAGCTGTCAGTGTTGGGGTCCTGTAGTAACAATGTTGGGAACTGTGACACATCTGACAACAGCCACAATTGGAACTCTATCCAGCAAGACTGACCGGTGGCCATCACTAATGAGGTTAGATACCTCTGTACCCCACCAATGGGTTCTTCTGGTACTCCCAGCTGATGATATTGCACTAGACTTGCTTTTCAGCCATACCTGTTGTTTATGATGAGGAAATCATATATGTATACTTCATTTGTTACATACTCAGTGAATTGCTTGTAGGTGATGGAAATAGCATAAACATTTGTTATGTCCGGATCCTTGTATGTAGCTTTGGGCCCCCGCAGTCCTGCACTTAAGTACAGATTTTTTGTGACCACTGCCATGGATTCACACATTACAATCATTTAGCTGAGTCAATGAATCACAATAGACGTAGACATGCTAAATGTGTAGAAGGTGTTTATTTACAAGTGGAAGTGTGAAAGGGAGATATTTACAATATCCAGGTCAGAGACCCCATTTGTGAAATCCAGATATTTGTGACACAATACAAGTCCAGGGTTGAGGGACATGTCATGAGACATGCTTCGGAGTGGTGTTGATAAGTGTGGAGGAACAAAAATTGCCATTTGGTAAGTGAGAGACAATGCCAGTCCATAGCAGACAGGTCAACAGTGGGTGGGTGAAGAGTGCACATATCCTATTGTGACAACACCAGCATGATCTTTAGCCCTGAACTAAGGAGAAAACTGCGCATGTGGCACAGACTGGTGCTCCTGGGTACGTTTCGGGTAAAAGTAATTTGTTCCACATCTTAATCCTCTGATGTGTGTTGTGCCTCCTGTGCCATTGGTGATGGTGGTGGTGGTGGAGAGGAATGGGGGGGGGGCACACACACTTCAGGGATTGAAGATGAGGAGTCAAAACTTCCAACAGCTGCCATTTGAGGTATGACATACGGCATCACTGCAACAAGGAGGAACTGCTGACTTTTCAAAATGGCTGCAACATCTCAGTGATAGGAGCTGTGTCCTCCCTGAGGGAGGCCACTTCACGCTGAATGGAGTCCAGCTCATTCTCTATCATGCTGCTGCCAGTTCGGGAGGGCAGTTGTTGTGGCCTCTCCCTCATGGCAGCTATGTCTGCCAGGCACTGCTGGACTCCATGCAGTGGGGAGTGCGCGTCTTGGATGGCAGCTCTGTGTTCATTAGCTGTCATGAGGCACGTGCGCACTCCCTCTAGGCTGCCTGCCATGGTCTCCATTCCCACCCCGACCTCCTTGGTCATCTCCCGCTGGACTCTTACCACTGTCCTCTGGAAGCTTGTCTCTGGATCCTTGGAGTCCTAAGCTGTGTTTGTACTGGTAGGAAGTATATTTTGGGTGTTGTGTGGGTCATCTGGGGAAGCTGAAACATCGATTGTCCTCCCTGCAACTGGAGGTGGTGTCTGAAGGGATCCCAGGACAACCTGGAGAGTCTGTTGGTTGATGGTTGTCAGCTGGTCATCCAGGTCATCGGTGAACTCCAGGACAGGCATATCAGCAGGAGAGCCATCATCCTCTGCAATGAGATGGTATCAAATCAATCTTTCTATGTTGTGGCAGTTGACATGGCACATCACTAAATTGCTATTGGAGGCTCAGTGACAACTTACAGCCCAAACATTGTTATTGTACCTTATGGGTCCTGCTATCAGCCCTTTGCCCCACCTGAGTGGCACGTAAAAGGAAGCTCAGGTGGCGCAATAGGCTGTGTCATGTTTACAAAGTGTGGTGTATTCCCTTATAGTGGCTTGACACCACTTTGTTATTATGCCCCATTCTCATGCATCAATTTGCATGGGAGGGCTTTGCAATGGCTATTGCGGTTGTCAAGCCACACCAACACACATTGCATTTTGCTGCTGTCCCAGTTTTATATGTTTTCATACACCTGAGGTGGCACCAATATTTTTCACCACCCCAAGGATGGCATTATCAAGGCACAATGGTGAAGTTTACTTTGATTGCTCATCCTGTTTAAGTTTGTGTATGTGTGCGGCATTCCACAGCACACATGGACCTAGCATATTGCCATTTCTGTTTCTAGTTATGCTGGAAGGTGCTCCTCCTACACAACTATGATCTTCCCCCCAATGCAGCCAAACTTGCACTACGGTGCAGGGGATGCAGCATTGTGGCAGGGCAGCTAATTTACCACTGGCACAGGGGTGGACCCAGGCATGGCCGACATGGGTATCATTTATTGATGTGAACAGCATTTTTTACATGAAAGTATCTAATGCCACTAAATTATGGACATAGCCAGACAGTTGACTTATTTTCAGCTTTGAACAGGGCCTCTAGCTACTTTGCTGGAGATATTGCAGCTAGTTGTAAAAGTGCACACATGGGCACTCATTACAAGTCTGGCAGTCCTATGACCACCAGACTGCCATTGGCAATATGGCCAACGCCAACAGAGCAGGTGGAACTGGCACACTTTGACCCTGGGGAAAGCCCCACAGGGCAATGGACTGGCAGGTTACCGCCAGATAATGGACTGGCAATGGCACCTGTCTTGTGACACCAGCCCTGCTTTATAATCAGCACTACCCTCCAGATTATGATCCTGCTTTTCCACCAGCCTTTACATGGAGGTCCAACCACCATGCAGAGGTTTATTGTAATGTGGTGTGATGTGCCACTTGGTGCCCCTGCACTGCCCATGCACCTGGCATGGGCAGTGCAGGGGCCCCCATGACCAGGCCCTTTGTGCTATCCACTGACTGATTTGGGGTGACAAGTGCAGTGTGGCTGTCACACCCAATGCACCCCAAGATTGGTGCTGGCCTCTATTTGATCTAGCAACAATGTTGTGGTAACTTCCCCGAAGAGCTGACATGAGGAGACAGGTTTCCACCTGCCATCCCAGCATGAAACTCATACTACCAACCGCGGAGGGAAGACCGCACTGGCAGTCTTACCAACACAGGACTTGCACGTGCACCACCCCCTGCCCGTCAATTTGATAATGTGCACCATGATGTACACAGACATACACCATTGCCCTCATTACAACCCTGGCGTTCAGTGTTAAAGCAAGGGTAATATCGCTAAAAGGCCGGCGGTAACAAAAATGCAATCATGACCATGGCGGAAACCGCCAACACAGACAGCCACTTTAACACTCCAACCGCTACGGTGGTAGCAACAAACACCGTGGAGGTAACCCCAACAGCCAGGCAAAAGACAATGTACCGCCCACCCCATTACAACTTGCCCATCCGCCAGCTTTTCCGGGGCGGTACCAACGCCATCAAAAGCACGGTGGAAACAGTACTTTAAAGGGAAACCACTCACCTCTTGACACTCAAGAACCAGGACACCATGGAGCCCGAGCTGCAGGTCCTCCTCATGCTGGTGTACCTTCTCATATACCAGGAGTACCAACGGCGGCGGCGACGACCACAGTGAGTACTAAACCTAGCACATAGGGGAGGGAGGAGGAAAAAGAGAGTGACACACACACATGCAACACACCCACCCCCACCCTCACCCCCAACACCATACACACAAACACATGCAACAACATAACATATACACCCCGTAACCCTCTGGAATAACGCAAGGACAAAAGTAATTGAGTCAAATGAGTGTTATATTAGAAATAGTCACAAATCCGTTAATATTTCAAAAACAGTATTTACAAAATATACAATATGTACAAAAGGCGAGACAATATCCACTCAAAATGTTTGTGGCCCACTGCGCCAAAGCACATAGACCAAGGCCACAATTGACTACTGCCTCAATATGGAGAGAACACTGCTTGGTCATCAGGTCGAAAATACACAGGCACCTCAGGTGGGAGGGGAAAGGGGCGGAACCTCAGCCGGAAGATGGTACCATGCCACTGCTCCAGAAGGGGGCTCCACGCCCACAGCGATGTCCTGGGGAGTGCAAGGCCACAGTGTCTCAAGTCTCTCTAGTGGGTGGTTTGCCCACTGCTTGGTCCTGGGGAGTGCAAAGCCACAGTCTGTCAAGTCTCTCAAGTGGGTGGTTTGCCCACTGCTTGGTCCTGGGAAGTGCAAGGCCACAGTCTCTCAAGTCTCTCAAGTAAGTGGTTTGCCCACTGCTTGGTCCTGGGGAGTGCAAGGCCACAGTCTCTCAAGTGGATGGCTTCTCCACTGGTTCTGGAGGGGCCCTTGTGCCCAGGGTGCTTCATCCTGCCAAGGATAGGGTCAGTGGATGCTTTTCATCACTGGTTCTGGAGGGGCTTTGTGCCCAGTGAGCTTCATCCTGCAAAGGGTAGGTTGAGTGGATGCCTTTCTCCACTGGTTCTGGAGGGGGCCTTGTGCCCAGTGATGCAGCACATTGGGGGTGCCGGGCCACAGTCCCTCACCTGAGTGTCAGAGCCACGAGATTTGCAGTGACCAGGATGCATGATAGTCCAAGGAGGCAGGGCTACAGTCCATCCACCGCTGGCTACCGCTGCACAGTGGTGGTAGTGCCGGTGCTGGTGGGGGTGCTGCCAGTGGTGGGGGGAGGCTCCAGCCCTTCTCCTGCAGCCTTGGACAGCTGCCCACTGGGGCTACTGCTGCTGGCAGTGGTGCTATTGTCAGCGCTGCAGGTGGCGGTGCTTCCGGCGGTGCTTGCGGCGGTGCAGGTGGCAGTGCTGGCCGCGGTGAAGGTAGTGGTGCTGCCAATGGTGGGGGGAGGCTCCAGCCCTTCTTCTGCAGCCTTGGATGGCTGCCCACTGGGGCTGCTGCTGCTGACAGTAGTGGTGCTTGCAGTGGTGCAGGTGGCGGTGCAGGTGGCAGTGCTTGTGGTGGTGCAGGTGGCGGTGCTGGCCGTGGTGCAGGTGGTGGTGCTGGTGGTTGTGCTGGTGGTTGTGCTAGTAGCCACCAGGCCTTCACCTGCAGGCTTGGACGGCTGATGTGCCTTGGTGTTTTGTGCCCCTTCCTGCCCTCGGCAGATGGTGGTGTCACCTTGGGTCAGGCAGCTGGAGTCTTTGAGGTGGCCTTGCTGGGTGGTGGTGGCTCCTTCCCCTTGCTGGATGCTGTCCCCTTCTTCACCTTGCCAGGTGGCAGAATGTTCTTTGCCTGGGCAGGGGTTGGTGACACACTGGCTGGGATGACGGGTGACCCCTTAGAGCCTCTGACAGCTGCAGGAACCACGGTGGACGTGGACTTGGTGGCTGTGGTGGTGGGCTGGGTTTTTGCCACCCTGGCCCGAGGGGAAGGACAGGGGCGAGGGGTAGGGAAGAGGTCAATGTTTGCAAGGAAAAGCTTCTTAGGGACATTGGGGCGGGATGAGGGTGAAGGTTTGGGAGTGGAGGAAGAGGGAGTGCTTGTAGGAGGTGTCGGTCTGCTGTGTTTGGGTGCAGGTGCATGAGCTGGATGCTGTTGTGTGGTGGATTACTGTTGGGTGGGTGTGTGCTTGTGATTGTGCACTTTGGGAGGAGGGGTCACAGACACAGTGGGAGGGGACACAGGGGACGTGTGCATGGATGTGGGGGTGGTGACTGCCAGTGAGGGGTGTGTAGTGATGGACGTGCTGGTGATGGAGGTAGTGGATTAGGATGTAGTGCATGCAGGTGTGACTGGAGACGCTACTGGGAGGGAGGTGGACGACAAGGAGGGGGGCACAGTGGAGGCAGTGGATGTTGTTGTATCTGCATGGGGATGGTGCTTGTGTGAGTGCCTGTGAGATGAAGTGGGGTGCTTGTGTTTGCCTGAGCCACTTCTGTGTGTTGATTTGGATGAATGCTGGTCTGAAGGTGTGCTTCGGATAGGCTGAGGTTTAGTGGATTGGGACTGGGTAGAGGAAGTTGGAGGGGGGAGGCTGGAGACATGGACAATGGCTGCCATCAGTGTGGAGGCCAGAGTCTGAAATGCTCTCTGTTGGGCTGCCACGCCAGAGTGAATGCCCTCCAGGTATGCATTTGTTTGTTGCAAATGCCTCTCGACCCCCTGGATGGCTTTCAGAATGGTTGACTGCCCGACAGTGAGGGATCTCAGGAGGTCAATAGCCTCCTCACTGAGGGCAGCAGGGCAGACTGGGGCAGGGCCTGAGGTGCCTGGGGCAAAGGAGATGCCCATCCTCCTGGGTGAGCAGGCACAGGAAACACGCTGAGGGGCTTCTGGGAGTGCGGTGCTGGTAGGAGGGGTGGCGGCTGTACCTGTTGTTGGGGTGGGCACAGAGGTGTCCGCCACTGCCAGGGAGCTTCCATCGGAGGAGGAGTCGCTGTCTGTATTGTCCCCTCCTGTGTCCGCCGTGGTGCTCCCCTCGCCCTCCGTCCCACTGGTGCCCTCACCCTCAGTGGATTCGTCCTCCAGGCCCATGTCGGATGCAGCTCCCTCTGTCGCCGGTGCCTCTGCTCCTCTGCCAAATGATGCTAATGCACACAAGGACAGGGTGACAAAACAAAAAGGGGGTGAGAGACAGAGGATACACTTGGTCAATGCCAGAAACAACACTACCGTTGGCGTTCACAACACACAGAGAGCAGCCCTATGTAGTAGGCCATGCACTACCAGTGCTTCAGAGCCTGCCCAACAAGGGACCTACCCTGCCATGTTCGCTCTGGCCTAGGGGCACCCACAGTCCACATCCCCACGCAGGTAAAACCTTAACGTGCGCAGTCATAAATCTGAATTTGTACTCAACCCCTTGTGGCTGCTGTAATGCCCTCAAGCGCCCATCCAACTCCAGGTAGGCCACCGCCAGGATGCGGAACATCAGGGGGGTCAGGGTACGATGGGCACCCTTTCCTCGTTGGGAGGCCAGCCTCAGCTGGGGCTCCTCCATCTTCCTTGCCCAGCGGCGCAGGTCCTCCCACCATTTGCGACAGTGGGTACTCTGCCTGTCAAAGACCCACAGGGTCCGCACCTCCTTGGCGTTGGCACAAAAAATACCCTTTTTCTGATGGGCACTGACCTGCAGGAAAAATACAGCAGAAAAGGGATTAGTCATACCCTCCGGACAGTCACACTCATGGCCCACCATATCCCTCCCATCCCCTAATGCACATACATTGACCACCACACATGCAGCACTCTGCCCAGGACACCTCAGCCCCCTCTACATGTGGCTTACACAACCAGCATTCCATACATTCATGGCCCACGCATCATGCTCACAGTGTACTCACCTGTTTGTCTGGAGGACCATAGAGTAAAGTGTACTGGGGTAGGACCCCATCCACCAGTCTCTCTAACTCCTCCGCAGTGAAGGCAAGTGCCCTTTCCCCAGATACATGAGCCATTGTCGCTTCCAGACACCGGTCACAGCAGCACTTCTTCTGTACAGGGTCAGGTAGCAAGTGAGTGAATAGATAGAAAATGGCAGTCACGCCCACGGCGGAGCGTACCGTCGCTGTTGACGTACATCGCCATTGCCTCCTGAAACCCATAGGACCTAATGATAACCAATGCGAAGTTGCGCGGCAGTTGTTGACCACCTACCGCAATGGTGCAAAATGCCACTGAAATTACCTCATTTCCACTTGTCCCTCCTCACATGTCAGGCAGTCGCCATTTCAGGGGGGCACAGGCCATGGCACCTTCCTGCGTCACAGCAGACATTGGCACATCAACTGACTCTCTGATTCACATACTGGTTCTGTAAATGAATAGATGCATCATTATTTCAATGGATGTGTGGATATGACCCTCTGCTCATCGTTTTCATCCCTAGGCTTCAACCGCTGAGGATGAATATGAGATGGAGACTCCCTCCAGTGTACAGACCCCTGGTGGACCTTGCCACAGTGGAGGACAGACACATTATCCTAACCTACAGACTTGATTGTGCCACAATCCAAGAACTGTGTGCCCAATTGGAGCCAGACCTGATGTCAGCTATCCGCCAGCCAACCGGTATCCCCCCTCTAGTGCAGGTCCTGTCAGTGCTCCATTTCCTGGCAAGTGGTTCCTTCCAAACGACAGTGGCCATGGCATCAAGGATGTCTCAGCCAATGTTCTCCAACGTGTTGACCAGAGTGTTGTCTGCCCTGCTGAAACACATGTGCAGCTACATCGTATTCCCCCAGGTGGAGGATTTGGCCACAGTGAAAGCTGACTTTTATGCCCTGGGACATATCCCCAACATCATTGGTTCCATTGATGGTACACATGTAGCATTCCCCCCCCCCCCCGGAGAAATGAACAAGTGTTCAGGAATAGAAAAAGCTATCACTCTCTGAATGTGCAGATGGTGTGTTAGGCGGACCAGTACATCTCACATATAAATGCCAAGTATCCTGGTTCTGTGAATGATGCCTTTATGTTGAGGAATAGCAGCATCCCATATGTGATGGCTCAAATCCAGAGGCACCAGGTGTGGCTAATAGGTGAGCCCAAGGTCCCCACCCAGTATATGTTGGTGTCTGGGTATGGGGTTGTCCCTAAAGGTTAGTGTGTGTCTAACAGTTGTCCCTCGATATTTGCAGGTGACTCTGGTTACCCCAACCTCTAATGGCTACTGACCACAGTGAGGAATGCCAGGACAAGGGCAGAGGTACGTTACAACGAGGCACATGGGCAAACAAGGAGGATAATTGAGAGAACATTCGGCCTCCTGAAGGCCAGGTTCCGGTGCCTCCATCTGACAGGTGGATCCCTGTACTACTCACTCAAGAAGGTGTGCCAGATCATCGTTGCATGTTGCATGATGCACAACCTGGCCTTGAGACGCCAGGTGCCTTTCCTGCAGGAGGATGAGCCTGGAGATGGTCTTGTGGCAGCGGTGGAGCCTGTGGACAATGAGGAAGAAGAGGCAGAGGATGAAGATGTGGACAACAGAAGTTCTCTCATACAGAAGTTCTTCCAGTGACACACAGGTAAGACACTGTAACTTCACTTTACAATTCAGTTTTCTGTTGGACATTGGACATGGTAGCATAATTTCCCTATGTCTATGGCCACTTACTGTACCCTTTGGCATCTCTATTTTCAGATCTCTGTGCCCCACAGTGGATCCTGGTGTGTTTACTGCTGACCACTACAGGTCATACCAATGTATATATAACTGTACATATGAAATGCAATGTTTTCAGATTGTTGTACGCATACATATTTCAATCAATTGACAGGTTCCAGAATTGTATTTGTTCCAAGGGTGTTTATTTAAATGCCAATAAGTAGAGTAGGGTGTGCAATGGGCTGGGGTGATGGTGGAGGAAGGTCCAGTTAGAGTCCAGTCTATTTGTATCACAGGAGCATTGCCCAAAGAGGCATGGGAAGGGGAGCAATGTCAGTTCAAGGTGGACAGGGTGACAGAGTGGGACACAAGGGTGACAATCAGGAGAGTCTTATTTCCTGGCAGGGGTCTTGGCAATGTTCTCTGGCATCTGCCTGGATCGCAGGGACCATTTGTTGGGTGGTTCTCCTTCTGCAGAAGGTGTGGTGTTGGTGGCCTGTTGTTCCAGTGGCAGGCCTCCTGTCCACTAGCGCCGGTGTAGTTATGTTCATCAGTGTGGCTAGTGTCAGGGGCCCGTTGTTGTGCCACTGCCTTCCTCATGGTGTTGGCCATGTCAGCCAGCACCCCTGCAATGGTGACCAGGATGGTGTAGATGTGTTTGAGGTCCTCCCTGATCCCCAGGTACTGTCCCTCCTGCAGCCGCTGGGTCTCCTGCACCTTGGCCTGTATCTGGCCCAAGGTCTCCTGGGAATGGTTGTATGCTCCCAGGATCCCTGCAAGTGCCTTGTGGAGAGTGGGTTCCCTGGGCCTGTCCTCCCCCTGTCGCACAGCATTCCTCCCAGCTTCCATTTTGTCCTGTGCCTCTGTCCCCTGAACCGTGTGCCCACTGCCACTGACCCCAGATCCCTAATTTTCTTGGGTTTTTGGGGTTGCCTTTGGGTCCCTGTAGTGGTGGACACTCTGCTGATTGACGTGTCATGGGGACAGTGGTATGGGCCCGCTGGGTGGGTGCTGTGCTGGTGTTTCCTGAGGGGGAGGGTCTGTGGTGGTCTGGCACTCTGGCAGGGTAAACGACTGTCCAGAGGTCCCTGATGGGACAGGTTGGTCATCGTGATCCAGGCATGCAGAGCTGCTGTCATCACTGTGGGCCTCTTCTGTGGGGGGGGCTGGATGTTAGTGGCATCTCCTCTCCGGTGATGTTCAGTGTGGGTCCTGTGGGGATGAAAATGCAGTGTTATTGCATCTGTGTGTGCCATCGTGTGCATGTGTGTGTTTCCCTGTATGGTTGTGATTGCCCTGTCAGCTCTGCCTTGTGTGCATGGTGCTTTTGTGGGCTAGGTGATTCTCTCTAATGGGCATGCTGTGGTGATGGGTGTCCATGCAGGTCAGTCATGGGTGTCCATGCATTGGTTTTGCATGCAGGGCTTGGTATTGGGATGGATGAGTTGTGATAGTGGGATATATGTGAGGTGGTGGAGTGATGGGGGTGAGGGTAGGGGTAGGAGTTTGTGATGGCATGCAGGTAGGGTGGGGGATTTAGTAGTAAAGAGTTGACTTACCAGAGTCCAGTCCTCCTGCTACTCCTGCGAGGCCCTCAGAATGCATGATCACCAAGACTTGCTCCTTCCATGTTGTTAGTTGTGGGGGAGGAGGTGGGGGTCCACCGCTAGTCCTCTGTACGGCTAACTGGTGTCTTGCAACCACAGAATGCACCTTACCCCGTAGGTCGTTCCACCTCTTCCTGATATCATCCCATGTTCTGGGGTGCTGTCCCACGGCATTGACCTTGTCCACGACTCTCTGCCATAGCTCAATCTTCCTAGCAATGGATGTCTGCTGCACCTGTGATCCGAATAGCTGTGGCTCTAACAGGATGATTTCCTCCACCATGACCCTTAGCTCCTCCTCTGAAAACCTGGGGTGTCTTTGGGGTACCATGGATGTGGTGTGAGTGGTATGTGTAAGGATGTTTTGGGTGATGTGTTGTGGTGTGTACTGTGAGGTATGTGGATGGTGTATGGGTGATGGTGTTGTGTGGATCAGATTGAGTGGGTGATCCTGGCTTGTCTCTCTCTCACTCTGTTAGCAATCTTTTTTTTTCATTGAAAGGGTTGTGGGTAATGTATGTGTGTGTTTAATAGTGGTGTGGGTGTGTGGGTGTGGTGTGTGTATATGTGTCAGGGATGTCTAGTTTGAATTGTCCAATGTGGTGTAGTTTTGTAAGTATGTGTGTATTTTGAGCCCAGCGGTGTGTACCGCCAATGGTTTACAGCAGTTGAAAGACCACTGTGGTGATTTGTGGGTCCTGATACTGTGGGCGTATTTCTGTTGGCGTAACGGTGTGGGTTTTGGTACTGCCAGTTTATCACTGACATTTGGTCTGGCGTACTTGTGTGGGTGTCTGTATAGTGGTGGATTTCTCTGTGTGGGTCATAATACCCTTAGCAGTATACCGGCGCAGTCACGGTATGTTGGCGGCCATCAGCACGGCGGTAGGCAGCATTTATCGCCAAGGTTGTAATGAGGGCCCATATGTTGTATTTGTGTGATTGTTTCCCCATTCATATGTGGCTCACATGGTTGTGCCAGAGCTGTTGTGGGTGTTCTCAGTATGTGTTGTGTGCTACAGATTGCAATCTGTAGTGCAAATGTTTCTCTAGTGGCACAGTTCTGATCAGCATCAATATGTGTAGCTCAACACTGTACCAGGCTAGGTACGCAGGGTAGTGCCATGTTTACTGTGATACGGGACCACCCTGCAACTCAACCAGCAGCTGCACAGATTAGTTCTCCCTGCACCCACAAAGGCATTGATGCAGCATGATGAAGAAGAGGCTGACTTGTGGGGAGGTCCTGTATATGTTCGGGGTGGTGTTCCTTCCTGCGCATGTACAAGTAATGTTAGCTAAGGTGCCATTTTAACGTGTGCTGTAAGATGTAGCACACATGTGCTTCGACAATGGGACATGGTGGTAGCGAAGTGTTTCTGCAAGAGACACCACCATGACGTAACCCCAGGAATGGTATTGACTTTCTTCATCATCTCTGATGTCTAAGTTGTGTAGATAGAGTAGGTATGACTATATGCAGGGGGTATTGTGATGACACAGGCACAGGCACAGTAATTAATCGTGCCTTCCATCCAATGTGCTGCATATGTACATTCTGGTGTATAGCCCTGGTGATTGACGTATGTCCAGGGTGTGTATGTGTTGTGGTGCATGGCACAACAAAGGCGTATGTACATGTGTTGCCTATGTGTTAAGAGTGCTTCTTGATTCATGGGCAATGTGTCCTGCTGCACTCCTTTAGCATGCATTGAGTGTGTCCTATGTGCCTCCCCCTTCTGGCATTTGTAAAATTGGCAGTTATTTCCCCCATGTAACTTACCCGGCATTTGTGGTAGTTGTTGGAAGTCTGTGCTGCCCTGTCCTTGTATTCCTGTGACCAGCTCTTCCGGGATGACCGCTGCAACCATCTCCTCTATCTCATCCAGGTCCTCCTCTGGTGCTGGACTTCCACCTCCAGTTTCCAAGGATGCCTTTCTGTTCCTGGCCATCTTCTCCTTAGTTCTACGCTTGCAATCATGCCAGCACTTCTTGCACTCTGTGACAGTTCACTTCACCTCTGCCACACTGTTGATTTTGTCCACTATTTGTTGCCAGATAGCCACTCTCTTATCAATTGGCAATTTGGAGGTGACAAAAAGCTGGTGATGGCACTCCATCACCTCTCTGACAAGGATGTTGTGCTCCTCCTCACTGAACCGACACTTGCGCTTTTTCTTTTCCTTCCTGGGGTGTATCCTACTGGCTGGTTCCTGGGTGTGTGAGGTCACCCTGGGGTATCTCCTGACCTGCTGCTTCCATCTTAGCTTTGAATTGCACTCTTTGCAGCTTGTGTGTCTAAAGTTGATGCAAATGTGGTGCTAAAATGGGGCAAATCTGTTTGCGACATGTTTACGTGCCACAAAACGGATTATAGTCAGTTTTGCAGCATTAACGTCATTTTGCCTTACGACAGGTCTCAAGGATTTATGTCAATATTTTTGACTCCAGACATTTCTTAGTGCCATTGTGTGTCATAGTATTAATATGACGCATGGATGGCACTGAGAAATGGCGCAAGCCAGCGCCAAACTTTGTGACGTAAAACTATGTTTGTGCAGTTTTGCGTCATAAAGTATAAATGTGGGCCAAAGATTTAGGTGGAATGCTGCTCCTCTATATGGAGATGTGGAGAGCACTCTAAACCTCTTCACCAAATTAGAAAAAAGACAAAGGTGGTCGTTTTGGAACTTGGCGGTGTGGCCCGCCATGCGCCGATGGCGGTTAAACCTGCCAGCCAGCATGGCGGGCCACACCACCACATAAACAACACCATGAGGGCCGCCATCGGCAGCCCTCACTCACCGCAAGGCTGCCTCCACCAGGAAGCCTGGCGGCGGTCGGAATCATTATCAGACAGGGCAGCGGTGCTGCCCCTCTGATAATGAGTCCTCAGCCTCCAGCTTTTCCCTGGTGGGTTTCCCCGCCAGGGAAAGGCTGGCAGAAGGGGTGCACCGGGACACACGAGGGGGCCCCTGCACTGCCCATGCACTTGGCATGGGCAGTGCAGGGGCCCCTGTGCAGTGCCCCATTGCGCTGGTCACTGTCCAATTTTCGGGCAGTAATCTGCACGACAGCTGCACCGGCTGCACAGAGGCATTGCAATGTCCCAGCCAGGCATTCCTGTGGGCCGGTGGGCCAGCGGGCGGAAACAATGTATACGGCCGGCGGGGATCCGGGGAAGCTGGCGGTCTGTGGTTTGACTGCCAGCATGAACACAGCAGTTTCGACCGCTGTGTTGATAATGAGGGCCAAAGTCCTATGCCATTGTTACAGCAAAGCATTTAAGCACAGGATTAGCTAGTGCCATCCACGCCGAGCTGAAAAAATTACAAAAGCCTTTTACCACTCCTGGTACAATATTACAGGTTTGGATTAGTAGAATAATGTCCATGCCAGCCTGGAATGAGTAATAGCAGTCCGTGTCATATTTAATTATAACTTGACAACTTGCCACTTACAGTGACATCATTAATGATGTCATTTTAGCTGTCATCAGTGAAATGGTATTTTGTAACAATCATTTTCACGCAACTGTAACTTCACCTTAACCTTTATTGTTCTTCAATGACTTCCTAGTGCTTTTTAATTTGCAATAAGATTCTACTATACCAGTTAATTATCCCAAATTCCTTCTGTGAAATGCCTGTGGTTGTGTGGAATGGATTGCTTTGGCCAGGGCATGGCCTGAGCCCAGACCTTGCGCTCAAACCTCCCGGAACAATTGCTCTTCTGCTGCGCACTGCCTTAGAAACAACCCCTATGGATACCCAGTGAACAAGGAGCATGGCCTTCAGCTGTGCATGAGGTATGCTTGAGCACAGGCCGTCACTGAAAAACCCTGTGGGAAGGTAACTCACCATTGCTGGCCAGCATCAAGATCACACAACAAAAACCTAAACCCGCCAAACTTTTTTCAAAAGCATTTTATCCCACTGTAATATTGCAGTGATTTCACTGTATTCCCACAACATTTAACGGGAAAGACTTTGCTGATTACTGTGAGTCATGGTCATTAAAGAAAAAAGGAAGAATTTAGCACTTTCACCCTGGTAGGTGTGGGGAGGGTCCTCACCCCCACCCCCACAAGGACCTGAGAGTTGGAATACTCCTACCAGGCTCCCTTATATGTTGTTTATTTTCACTTTCAGGACAAGAGGAACATGTCCCTGCGTTCTAAAATGGCATAAACAACATTTCTCTGTTGCTGCCAACCAATTACAGTGCTGTGTCTTCTCTCGGCCCTTCTTGCAGGACGGGTCCCAGTCCTGCAGGACCAGCCAATCAGAATTCTTCATTTAGCGGTTTTCCCCTCTATACTTCCACAGTGCTTCCTCGGTCATACTGCACTGCTAGATATGTAGATATACATTTTGAAGCTTCATTTCTCTCAAACCGATAAACAGATTTTCATCAAGCTACAAAAAGCACATTTTCTAGGTAAAGATCTCAAATTTGGTGTCATTTCCTTCTGTTATTTTGACTGCATGGGGAAAATGTGTTTTGGGACAGCCCTTTTTCCTTAGTCCCTGCTTGACACATCACCCCAAAACAACTGCTTATTTACTCCACTGCACTTCAGACTGCGAAAACTCATTTGGACCAATTGATCTAAAATGTTTAATCACCGTGAGGTGCCAAAAGAGAGAAGACCAAAGGCCCCATTGTAAAACTTAATTGAACAAGGTATAGTTGAATTTTCTTGCATTCACCTTTTTCTCACCTTGTGAGTGAGTAAAAAATCTCCTTGTCAGTTACTCTCTGGACTGATGTTCACTTCCTCTCAAACTGGTTGGTACTCTAATCACATTTTCTTGTTCCTCTGCAAATCAAGGCTGTTAACTGGAGCTTGCTCTCCCCTGGGTGCTCTCGCTCTGTTCATGGGGCATCGACCTTAGGAAGCTTTTGACCAGCACTGCTCTGAATGTCGTTCTCTGTTCTGAGTTGAAAGAAAAATGGTGTCTGCACCATGATGAAGTCCTTGTATCTTATGGCTCGAAACTTGTTTTTGAGGCATTTGTAAACTTTTTGTTTCAAACAAAAGGCATTGGTTGAATTTGGCATAACGTGAACATCTTTTTGCAATAACATGCTGTCCCTTAAGTATTCAGTTTTACCAGATCAAATATAGTTCTCTGGTTCTAGTTAGGTCTAAAGTTCTCCATGCATAGCCTGTTCCCCAAGAGGCTTCAAATTTAAAATAATGAGTAGTACTAATATAACCTTATCAGTGCAGTGTGTCCACTTGCAAATCTAAGAAGATTAAGCCCATTTTTATTGAAAGCACAGTTCCAACCCATTGGTTACCTTTTACTGTGCGATTATTTGTAGCCTACCATTTTGTTCTACTTCAGAGACATCAAGTTATTAGAAAACAGCTTCTTTAAAGCAAATAGTATTTTTTGTAAAGGCTAGGTCCTTTCCCTCACCATCCATGGGCCTCCGTCTCCTACTGCACACAGCCATTGACTGTGCATAGCAGGGGTGGGCCACAAGGCCTGGATGGATCATCCTGAAATCAGCAGATAAGCTGTGAATCCCATGAAAAAAAATGCATTTTTTTCAACATTTGATGACACAGTGCGGTCCCTTTGAGACCTGCTACATGGCCACATACACCCCTTACGTGCATTTCTGTTTTAATTTTTAAGACATGAAGACAGAGTTCCTGTGTCTGGTAATGGCAGCCTTAAAAGTTTCTCCTGATGTTGCAAACAGCCAGTTTTGTTATTCTGGTACCATGAGTCCATATTTGTATCCACATTACTCAAAAGGCTGACAGGGGAGAAAGCTTCTTTGGACAATCATATCTCAGTATTTTTTAAAGTTTGTGAGCACGAACCCTACTGCTGCTGTATAGCAGATCTCAGCAAAGTTATAGTCCAGATTTCTCTAAAATGTATGCCAAAACCAAGCATTCTTTTGTACGGAGACTAAGGACTTATCTTAGGGCTTCTGGCAAGGCCTGTCCTGCACACTCTGACACCAATCTGGAAGGAAAGAGATAACACTTAAAAATGAAGAGGGAAAAGAAACTAAAGGAATAATTGAAAGTAAAAACACACTTCTCACTTTCCCTTTCAAGATGTGATGCTCCAGGATGATGAACAAAATCAATGCTGGACCACCATTTGGAGATGCAGAGAAGAGGAAGGAGATCTCTGTGGATTCCCAGTAGGAGAAGAAGACAAGGGAAAGGCAGCCCTGCAGTCGCAGCACTCTCGCAGTCCCGAATGGATCCACGACAATGCCGGCTCCCCTAGTGCCGCAGGAGGGGTGTGATATTCAGGGGTGGCTCCTCCACTCTGGTAGAGGAGCGTTGTTCTCCCACCAGCTGAAGCAGCTGCAAAACGTTTGCTATAAAAGGATAATAAACTAAGTTTATTATCATTTTATAATGAAAGGGGAGGTGCCCTGGTTCCGTGAGAAGACAAAGGGGGACTGCATAGCACACTCCCACTCAGTGCGCATGTATGGTTGGCTGGCAAATCATACATGCATATTGGGCTGTCTCCAACCCGGCATTGCTTTGCCATGTTGGAGAGAGCAGGCAGAGACGCTGCCTGAGAGTGCCCTGGCTGGGTCTTCATCCAATCCTAACACTGCTTTCATGCTGCAGCAGCATGAAAGCAGAGTTAGGATTGGACACAGGGCAGGCTAGGAACCTGTGCCTGCAGTAGATGAGAGGAGCTGGAGCAGATCGGACCAGCGCTGCACTTATGGTAAGTGTTTTTTTTGTTTTGTTCCTTCTCCGGCCACGCATCATGCTGCCCTGCCCCTTTTCCCTCCTGCGAGCTGCCACAGGTGATATACCTAAGTGGGTGACAATCTCAGAACCTGGACATGCAGACTGAGGAAGATGTCTATGAACTCTGATTCTAAAATAGGAAGGGAGTATGTTAGTAACTTTCCCTTTCTAAGCTATCCCTGGAACACTAGAATCTGGATTTTTCTTTTCAATATTGTTCATTTTTCAGTTGTTTTATTTTTTCTCCCTGCACCTGTCTTAAGTAAATAGAGGGCGATGCCAGGTCGAAAGGCTCAAATCTAAGGAGAAAGAAGCTAAGAAGTGAGCGATTCTCACTTTACATTATTTATTAAGGAGTAGACTATAATATGAAGCTAAAGACAATTTAACACAAGGAGAACTCCTAGTAGAAAATAACACAGACAATTAGATATGGGTTTGTTAGTTCAATAGAAATTCCTTATTTTTATTTTTAAATATGTATGGTTTCTCTGAGGCCTTCGTTGCTGCCCATCACCACCTGTGGAATAAGAGAAAAGAGAAGGTTACCAACCCAGCCAGAACTCCTGGCAAGCGGCTTGCCAGAGTAAAATACCATCAAAGTAACTCTGAAAACGTTTGCAAGTTAAATAATCCCTTGAGAAGAATCCCAACAGTTTGTTTATTCTGACTTACTGCTACATCATACAACCCTCAAATCTTCTTTTTAACACACTAATAAATGCTAATTTCTCCAAAACTACTAGATCCCTTTTACATCAAACCAAGAACAGCACAGTCCCTGAGTATATTTCTAGCTTCCTGCCAAATGTTATTTAATTTTGCTCAGCCATTTATTCTCTATCAAAAAGCAAAGATTTCTATGACAATTAAAATGGGAAACAGTACTTTTGGGACACCCTCTTTCCTTGACCCCCACTTGACAGACGTACACAACACTTAACATGGAGAACCGAAAGTGGATATTTTTTGGGGAAAATGTATGCAGTTTTATCAAATGACACCATAATATCTAGAAAATCAAGTGTCTAACTGCACAGACTCATCAGAAATGTACATATGGCAGGCTTGCCTTTGAACCATACACCTGGTAAGAACAGTTACAAACCCACAAGGTAATTCTGTCCACAATTTCCAGCAGGACTCAAAATAAATGTTTTCCACGAAACCATTGGTAAGATCGCATTAAGCTTACAGAGTAGACCTAAAATAATAAATGAGGTAACACAGCTTGGGTGGAATAGAGAGTACTGAAAATGATTTGTATAAAGTATCTATGAGGAATGGAACATTTGTACCACAGTGCAACACACTTTAAAGCAATATCCATATGCATGCAGCACTTATTATGTGTTCTATGTCGCCACAGTTAGAAGTTTTCACTGACTATAGGATCTTTATAGTGCAATTAATATTTCAGAATAGATAGTTATATACCTTGTTGATAACTACTTATCTGCTTATGAATAACTCTGGACTTTTTTCTGAAACTTGAATAATGGATCATTTTATTTAGGGTCCTGTTAGACCTGACAGCCTTAGGGTGGTCACCCCTAACTTTTTGCCTGCCTCCCTCCACTTTTGAGATACTGTTTTTACTAGTTTTTAAACTCTGCACACTTTACCACTGCTAAACAGTGCTAAAGTGCATATGTTCTCTCCCTTTAAAAATGGTAACATTGGATCATACCCAATTGGGCTGTTTGATTTACTTGTAAGTCCCTAGTAGAGTGCACTATAGGTGCCCAGGGTCTGCAGATCAAATGCTAATGGTGGGACTGTAGCACTGATTGTGCCACCCACTTCAGTAGCCCCTTAACCTTGTCTCAGGCCTGCCATTGCAAGGCCTGTGTGTGCAGTTCCTGCCAATTCGACATGGCAATTAAAAGTACTTGCCAAGCCTAAACCTCCCCTTTTTCTACATATAAGTCACCCCTAAGGTGTGCCCTGGGTAACCCCTAGGGCAGGGTGCTCTGTAGGCAAAAGGCAGGACATGTACCTATGTACTTTACATGCCCTGGTAGTGTAAAATTCCTAAATTCATGTTCACACTGCTGTGAGGCCTGCTCCCTTCATAGGCTAACATTGGGGCGCCCTCATGAATTGTTTGAGTGGTAGCTGCTGATCTGAAAGGAGTAGGAAGGTCATATTTAGTATGGCCAGAATGGTAATACAAAATCCTGCTGACTGGTGAAGTTGGATTTATTATTAATATTTTAGAAATGCCACTTTTAGAAAGTGAGCATTTCTCTACACGAAATCTTCCTGTGCCTTACAATCCACGTCTGGCTGGGCTTAGTTGGCAGCTCCCTTGTGCATTCACTCAGACACACCCCAAACACAGGATTCTCAGCCTCACTTGCATATATCTGCATTTTTAATGGATATTCCTGGGCTGGGAGGGTGAATGGCCTGACACTTGCATGTCAAAGGACAGTAGACTGCCCTCACACAAAGGACTGCCACACCCCCTACCGGGACCCTGGCAGACATGATTGAACTGAAAGGGGACCTTGTGCACTTCTAAGCCACTCTTTGAAGTCTCCCCCACTTCAAAGGCACATTTTGATATTTAAACAGACCTGCCTTGCTGCTCAAAGGACTCACCTATCTGCTTTCTGTGAAGGACTGCTGCCTTGCTGTTGCCCTGCTGCCTTGCTGCTCTCTGACTGTGGTGAAGAAGTGCTCTCCAAGGGCTTGAATAGAGCTTGCCTCTCTGTTTCCTGAAGTCTTAGCACCAAAAAAACTTCATCTCTGCAAGAAAGACTCCTTGTGAGGCAAAAATCGACGCACAGCCTGCCAGAAAAGACTCACAGCCTGCCAGAAAAGACGCACAGCCTGCACTGCCCTGGGAAAATTTCACTGCATGCCGAACCGGAACGACGCAGCCTGACTTTGCAACATGAAAATCAATGCAGCGCCAGCGTAGCGACCAGAAATTCAATGCACGGCCTCACTGGATTGACGCACAGCCAAGCCGGAACGACACAGCCCAACTTCCAGAGAGGAATCGACACAGCACCTGCATTGCGGTAGAAAATTAAACGCAACACCTACCGCATCAACGCAGCTCCTGTGACTTCATCCTAGCAGCACCAGAAATCGACGCATCGTCCCCGGGGCATCTGAAAACCTCGCAACCCAAAGAGGATCCATGACCGAGCACCAAAAAGCAAAGCACAGCCGTCCCTGCGTGAAAACTAAAAGACGCATCGCCATGGGCGGCCCCAGAAATTGACGCACACCCCTTTGTTTCCACGCATCTCCTCCTCTGTGGCCCTTTGCAGTGATTTTTCATGCAAACCAGGTACTTTGTGCTTGAAAGAGACTTTGTTTGCTTCCAAAATACTTAAGACACTTTGGCCCTCATTACGACCTTGGCGGGCGGCGGAGGCCGCCCGCCAAAGTCCCGCCGTCAGGTTACCGTTCCGCGGTCGAAAGACCGCGGCGGTAATTCTGACTTTCCCGCTGGGCTGGCGGGCGGTCTCCTTCAGACCGCCAGCCAGCCCAGCGGGAAAGAGGCTTCCACGATGAAGCCGGCTCGGAATCGAGCCGGCGGAGTGGAAGCTGTGCGACGGGTGCAGTTGCACCCGTCGCGTATTTCACTGTCTGCGCAGCAGACAGTGAAATACATTTAGGGGCCCTCTTACGGGGGCCCCTGCAATGCCCATGCCAGTGGCATGGGCACTGCAGGGGCCCCCAGGGGCCCCGCGACCCCCCCTACCGCCATCCGGATCTCGGCGGTCCGACCGCCGGGATCTGGATGGCGGTAGGGGGGGTCAGAATCCCCGCGGCGGTGCAGCAAGCTGCGCCGCCGCGGAGGATTCAATGGGGCCGCGGTACACTGGCGGGACCCCGCCAGTGGTGCCGGTCCGACCGCGGCTTTACCGCCGCGGTCGGAATCCCCATTGAAGCACCGCCGGCTTGTCGGCGGTGCTCCCGCGGTCCTCCGCCCTGGCGGTCAAAGACCGCCAGGGTCAGAATGAGGGCCTTTATATCACTTTTCAGTGATATTTCCACATTTACTTATAACATCTTTGATCGTTTTGACCTGCATTTATCCAGATAAATATTTTATATTTTTCTAAATACTCTGTGGTGTATTTTGTGGTGCTATATTGTGTTATTGTATGATTTATTGCACAAATACTTTACACATTGCCTTCTAAGTTAAGCCTGACTGCTCAGTGCCAAGCTACCACAGGGCAGGCACAGGATAATTTGGATTGTGTGTGACATTACCCTGACTAGAGTGAGGGTCCTTGCATGGACAGGGGGTAACCTGACTGCCAACCAAAGACCCCATTTCTAACAGGTCCCTTACAAATGTTTATTACCTTTATAGTTCACCAATTTGATTTAGCATTAGCAACATAAATGTAGTGCTCCAACAAGTGAATGATCTTGGTCTCTACTACAAACAAAATATCTCAAAAAGATAGTAATTGTTGAGAGACTGCTGCCAGTGGGTCAATATCCTCCACAATGGGACCAGAGTATCTCACCAATGTCAGTCTTTGCAGTGGGTTTGAACATTAGCAATAGCTCACCTAATATTCCTTCCCACTTTGCTCCCAAAAATTGTAGCTCCCCGGTTCTGTTTTATTACTATTGCTACCCCCTCACATTGCAAGTCTGATCAGAGCAAATACAATCTCAGATTCAATTTGGTTTATGAAAGAGGTCTAAACATTCCTTCTTCGTAAGGTGGGTCTAATGGAGTATTATAATTTGACCAGTTGAATCAGTCAGATATTGCAGGACCTTTATTCAGCATGTGGCTTTGACATTTCAAGAAAGAATTTTGACAGTTACCCCCCCCAAGGCCTAATTTTTTGCTGACAATGGAATTACGACTACCTGAATACTCCCCTAAAAAAAACTTCCTAAGGCCACTGAGGACATTTAACTAATTTGTTTTACTCTTTTCCCTATTTTGCTCCCCTCCCTTTGCTCCCCTACCGCCTACTCATGACACTCCCCAATGTGGAGAATCCTTCCTTGTGTCTTCATGGCTGTACTAGCCATTGAGTGAAGACCTTAATGGAAAATCCATACCCGAAAATAATGGAGAATGAAGGAACCCCCCAAAAAAATACCAGTGCACTACCTTCCTACCCCTTGCTCACTGGTCCATAAAGTCCCTTTTATTTGCTTCTTTAGCTTATCAGCCTCTGTGGGATCTCTGAAATTATGTATCTTATTTTTGTACATGATCTTGAATATGGCAGGGAATTTTAACTGAGCATTATCCCTTAGGGCCCTGAACTTTTCTATTCATTTCCCTAGTTCCCACTGTTTTTTTAACATAGTGTGAGAAAGATCTGATCTAATCTCAAAGAAGAAATTGGGACCTTTCAAAGACTTCTGACAGTGCATTGGCCAGGATACGCTCATTTGTTGCAGGTTGCCTCCTGAAAAAGTCTTTATGAATTTTCTGGCTGGTCCCTATCCAACTCCGCCCCTGAGCTAGATGATAAACCAGCAACCTCTATCAGGGAGATGAAAAAACCCTTATGACCTCACCTTCCACCCTATCTGGTATGTTCAGGACTCTTAAGTTGTTTCTTCTAGCACAGTTTTCTAAGGATGCAAGCTAATCCTGTTCCTCTCTCTTCCTAAGCTTCAGGTCCTTGATTTCCCACCTATCACTTACAGCAGTTGCTTTTAGTTCCGGAACTGTGCTCTCCTGAGCTAAAGTACTTTCGGTCAATGAGTCCAATTTTTTAAGCCACTTTTTTACAGACTACCCTGATATCTTTCTGGTTTGAAAGCGAGGTGAGGAAACCATTTCTCACTTTCATTGCCAAGGCTTGTAAGGATTATTCTACTGTATCTCCCTCTGGGACTTGTCGCGTTCTAACCAGATTCCCCTGGGGTGTCCCCCCTCTGATCTCAGTGCTTCTGCCATTTGCCCCCTGCCAACTTTGGCCTTTTCTATAATCTCTGGGGGGACCCCTGTCCACAGCAGGGATTGAAACTTGTTTTTATGAGCCCGGTCTTCAATCCAAGAAGTTTGAAAAACGTATATGGCCCCTCCTCATCCCCTTTCTGAAGGGGAAGGTTTATCAAGGATCCACCTACAAGAGGAGACTTCTTGCCAGGACTACAAGGATCGTCACCTTTTGAACTAGTAGGGACCTGTCTGGTTAGCCTACTTCAACTAGTAGTTTTTGTCTGAACTTTAAAGAAGGTCCTCAGATGGGGAGTCACTCCCACAGAGGGTTTTCCTTCGTTTGGTGCTTCCTCAGACTCCTCTACTACCTTAGCCCCCCGGGTTCTCCTTTGACTCCTTCCCCCCCTCTCCTCCTTGTCTGGGAGGGGGCTGGTTTAAGACTGCAGCACTTCTCAAAGAATATCTACCTCTCTGACTGGATTTCCACACTGTAAAGATTTCAGAGTGCCTACCTTTTCCTTCATTACACTCTGCCCTGGTTCGATCTCTCAATTGTGCCAAGGATGACCTCACATTCACATCATTCTGGGACCTTTTCCCAATCTCCTGTATCCTGGAGCTAACCAGAAGACTTGTGAACTAATCAGTGCTGTCTCCACGACTTTTCCCCTGAAGGAGAATTTGCGCTGCAGCACCCAGCTCCTTCAGCCGTTTGTAGCCAATGCTTTGCATTGGCTTCCCCAGCTCGTAAAGCGCAAGCCATGATGGAGTTGCTTCTGCCACTCACAGGATGGATCAAATGGAATCTCCCGTCTGAAGGTAAATTGTGCCCTAAAGTACAAATTGCCTTGCATAGATTTCCACCTTCACGTCGTCCACTATGGGCCAACCCACGACCAGCATCTACCTGGCCGCCATGTGCTCCCCTCTATTTGCTGGTGTTTTCCCACAGCCACATCCAAGCCAAAGAAATGTGAATAAAGAGGGACCAGATGTCATCATTGGTAGAGGCCACCTGTGAACGCAAAGGGGAAGGCAAGTAAATTGACCCACATGGACTGTGGGAAAAATGCTGGGAAATTGCTGGCTTGTAAAGCTAGATCGGGTCAGAAATTTGGTTCAGGAGATTAAAGTTGACACAATGGGGCAAACGACCTCAAATCCCCAGGACATAGAAGCAGTCTCTCTTAAATTATTTTCAGAATTCTACTAGGATCATGTAATGGTATCTGGTAAAGAAGCAGAAGACTGGCTAGAAGGGGTCCAATTCCAGACACTGCTGAAGGATCATAGAGATCAGATAGGCCATGAAAAATTAGTTGATGAGATGAGGTAGTCAGTTAAGCTAAGTAAGTGGAGGGACGCAGCGGGCATGGATGGACTCACAAATGAGTTTTACCTGGAGAGGTGGTAATTACCTTCCTAACACAATTATTTAGGAAATTATTAGGAAGAGGAGTAAGCTTCCCACCTTCTTGGGATGAGGCAGTGGATTCAATAATTCTGAAGCCAGGTAAAAAGTCTAAGCTGCGTGAATCATACAGGGCTATTTCACTTCTAAACAATGAGTATCAATCAATCACTCATAGCATTTGTAAAGCACAACACTATCACCCCTAAGAGTATGTGGGTGCTGAGGGCGCTGTGTCGCTGCCAAAAAGCCATGTCTTGAGTCTCTTTTTGAAGTCCACAAGGGAGGAAGCTTTCGGAGGTGGAGACGCAGGCTGTTCCAGGACTAGGCTGCTGTGCAGGAAAAGGAATGGCCTCTGCTGTGCCTGCAATGGATGCGTGGTGTGTGTGTGAGGTTTAGTGAGGTAGAGCATAGTTGTCTTGCTGGGATGTAGAAACTCAGTTGATGGTTGATATAGGATAGCCCTAGGTTGTGGAGAGCCTTGTATGTGAGTATGAGGATTTTTAATTGGCATCTCTTCTGTATGGGGGAGCCAGTTGAGGTTTCTGCACTGTGAAGTAATGCTTGAGTGCTTGGGGAGGTTGAGGATGAGTCTGGTTGTGTTTTTCCTCAGAGTCTGAAGTCTGAAGAGAGCGTTGCCATATTTGAGGCAGCTGGTGCCCAGGGTGTGCCTGACTGTCTTTCTGGGGCCAATAGGGATCCATTTGAAGATTCAGTGGAGCAAACAGAGGATGTAGAAGCAGAAGGAGGCAACTGAGTTTCAGGATCAGAGCTGATGAATCTCCTCATTCCAGGAGGGTCCTGAAGTTGTCTGTGGTGGTGATCAGACCAGTCTCTGTGCTGTGGTTGACGCAGAATCCTGATTGTGAGGTGTTGAGAAGGTGGGTTTATTCGAAGTAGTAGGGAGCTGTTGGTTTATGGCTTTCTTGAGCCCTTTGGACAGGAAGGAGAGCAGGGAGATTGGTCTGTAGTTTTTGAGGTCGCTGGAAGGTTGCCTTGGAGATGGAGGTGTTGAGGATGCAGGTTAGTTCTGTGCTAATAGTGTTGCCTCCGAGGTTGAAGTGGATAGATGACATGATGGCTGTGGTGGTCTGTGTGGTAATTGGAGACCAGGAGGTTATTTTGTGACTGGTGTTTGCTGCTTGTTGTCTATAAGCTGTTTAGTAACATCTTGGCCAAGAGGTTAGCTCAGGTGGCAGGGTCCTTGTTTAATATGGTTCAGAAGGGGTTTATGAAAGGGAGATATCTTCACAAGCCCACTTACGAAGTAATTGATGCCATATATCCATCTTTGGGTCCCCTTGCGGGTGTCACCCTAGATGCAATGAAGGCTTTTGACAGGGTATAGTGTTCTTTCCTGAATGCGATCTTGGGACTCAAAAACATAGGGGAGAAGTTTTAGAAGTGTGGTTAAAGAATGTACTCTTCTCCTTGGCCAAGCTTATTATGAATGCAGGTGCTGCGGCAGAGTTTAAAATGCAGAGGGGGACGAGGCAGGGCTGCCACCTATCACCGCGCTTTTTAATTTATAGGAAGGGGTGACATATATTAAAAAGAAAGTTTGTGCTTTAGTTTAAATAGCAAAGTCTAGTTAGAAGTTCAAAGCTGCTCTACCAGTCTGCAGGCTGCAGGTAGGCTGGAAGACATGTTTTCACATGTCACATCCAGCGTGGCTCAATAAGTGTTGCAGTCCTGGTGGGGCCCTTTAACTTACAGACACCTGGTACACCTGGTACCATTACTATGGACTAATGAGTAAGTAATGTTATACCAATTGGGTATAAGCCAATCAAACCTATACTTCACTGGCACTGAGGTCTGGTTAGCTGGGGTCTGTGTACTCTGAGTCAAGAAACCAGCAGCATTAGTCCAAACCTTTAGGGGTGATCATGCAAAAATATGTATTTCTTTACAGATGGCAAGAACTGTAACCTTTCATCCTTAGGGAGTTCTCAGTATTACTACTCATACCCTAGCAGAAAGGATGAATAGTCATGACATAGGGGAGGTTACATCTCAACACGAAGGTGGTTAGAGAAAGGACCAGAGCACCCTTGGGTAGAATATGACAAAAGCCATGTTTCAGGGCGCCTGAAAATGTTGGTAGTAGGCTAAGAGGAAGTTCTGCAAAAGAAGATGGGGAATTTGTGAGAAAGTAATTGGGATTGGATGAAAGGAATTCTCCAATCAATGGCAATACATAAGATAACAGTAGACACCTCACCATAAACTCCTCAGAACAATCTTAAACCTGTGAAGAGACCATCTTGAAGTAAAGAAGACTTTTACTGACTGGGAAAGAAGACTGAAAGACCCCTGTCTCCTGCTGGCATCCAAGGACTAGACAATTCCTCTAAGCATCAAGTTGTTGGTTTGCTTTTGGGGATACAAGGGAAAAAAAGGCAAAAAGACTCCCTGCCCCAAAGATTGGAGTACCACTTAGGCTAGACCACAGAGGTGCCTAGCTGGCTAGAAACCTGATGCCTGATACCTGACAGCCTGTTCTATAACCAAAGTGCTGCAATGGAGACCCCAGAAGTGACCTTTCCACCATAAGGAAACTTCTAGAACTCTTGAATGTAAGAAGAAGCAAGGATAGAGAGGCCACCTTTGAATTAGGACTGGAAGGAACACCTATTGTATGTAAGAGAAATTAAGGACAGAGAGGCAACCTTTGAATTATGACTGGTGGAGCACCTGGAATATAGAAGAATACAATGTTCCAGCATAGAAGATAACTGCCTATGCCTCCATCCTTCCATCCTCTCTTAAGGCAGAACAGTTTGCTTGTCACTTTTAGCTAAGCTTTTTTGGCGCTGTGCCATTTTCAATGCTTACAAGGCAGTGTTAAGCTACTTTGCATGGCTTAACGCCGCCTTGTAAATATGAGCCCCGCGAACACAGTTTTCTGAGGCACAAGCCCATGCATTAGATGCTGCAGTGTTGCTGTTGGCATTCCACTGCAACACCGATTGCATTTTGATAGTCCTCCAGATTAACAAGGATTCGTAAACCTGAGGCAATGCCATAAACTAACACCACCCGAGGGGTGGCGTTAGCATGGTGCTACAGACAAAATACTTTCATTCTTCCTCGTTTTTGCTTTCCCTCAAAACGCGGTTAATGATTGGTTATGTGCAGGAAGGAGTGCCTTGCTGCACATAAACACGCTTTTAATAATGATGATTTGCTACTCCTATCTGTGCTGCATTGTGCAGGGTGCCTGTGTTGGTGCTAAGCAGCTCATTTTAGCTCCAGTGCTATGGGAACACAGGGGTGCCCCATATTATAATAAATAGGGTGCCTCCCTGCATTTCTCAAGTAATGCAGCGTGATGCTGCCAATTTGGGCACGGGATACACTACGCCACTTTCTTGCAAATGAGGCCCTTGGTGTGTTATCAATCCAAGAAGCAACCAGCACACATACTGCTTTCACCCACGTTGCGGAGACAAGAAAGTACTATTTCCTAATGTCTGGATCCAGGTATTCTAATCTCTCTCCTTGCTACATCATTTAAAAATGCATATCGGATCATTCTCTTAGACAGCTTTAGATGGAGGTGAGGATTCTCAGACCACCACGGAGCAGATGGAAAATGCTGGTCTGGAAGTTCAGAGGCCAAGAAGAGAAATGGAAACTGAAGCAACACCAACAATACTCCAGGCTGACTCTGTCGACTCCTGTGTAAACCTAGTGAGCAGCTCGCAAAGCCTGTATGAGACGTCAGCTTATAAGAGAATCAGTGCTCCACCGAAAATGATTTAGGGCCAATAGAAAACAACTGGAGCATCATATTAATCTTCTAGCTGAACAATTGTGAGACGGTCCGACTGCAGACAGTTTAAATGGCTCACTCAGGCGAAGATGGATCGAAACTCATATTCTTGTCGTTGGCAGAAAAGGCATTGGCTAATTAAAACAGTGGCACAACGAATTTGATAAGAAGGTTGGATGGCTCACAGCCCAGCAACTGAAGTAAGACTAGAAGCTTGAAGGGACTAATTACCAATGTGGTGCAAATCACAGAAGAGTTTGCAATGTTATACTCTTCAAACAATACCACTGAATCACCACACCATGCTCTTGAAAGTGATACAACCAAAGTAGAAATAATGAAGGTCTTTAAGACTTGACATAAGGTAAAGTCTTCCCCATTGAATACTATAAACTGAATGCACAGATCTTAATACCACTACTGAGAAAATGCCTTCAAAGTAATGAGTGATACCGATACTCAGAGTTCAATTAGCATTCCATTATTCTCCTAAAATCTTAAATGAACTTGCACCAACGTGGCAGCTACTCTTTAATCAACACAGGCATAAAATACTGGCCACAGTACTGGCCACAGTATTACACAGGTACATTCATTTGCTGATACTGATTCCAAGTTAGCTTTGTTTCCAAAAGATTACCCACCACCCATTTGAGAGAGCAATCATGATGTGGCAAGCGAGCAACGAACAAGTTAAGAAGGCTGTGAGCTCCCTCGATTTCGATTGGAACAGTTAACCACAGCTAAAATAGCACAGCAGGATTGCTCCCTGTCAAACCTTCTTTTCAGATGGCGCTAGAAGCATTGGTGGTCAAAATATGGATTTCTCCGCCAATCACTGACATTAACTCAATGGCTGGAGAAATAAAGTTACTTCTCTACTCACATGACATTTTACTCGTGCTTCACAACCTGGAAACCTCTTCATCTCATCTCCTAGACACAATTACCACATTTGGTCAATCGTTCAGCTATAAACTCATCAAACAAATATAGCGACTAAAGATTTCATCATAGAGAAAAATATAAACAAGCATTTACAATGCAACGGGTCTCGCGTTTGCTCATGCTAGAGCTGATAGCGTTGTAAACTCCTAACTCGACTTTTCACCTATCGGCAAAAGTGCATTTACTGACACCACACTCACTAATGTCACACACAAAGAGTCCAGGTGGGAAGTGGAATAAACAAGGACTTTAATAATGTGCACCAAAAAACTATTTACATAAACTACAGTTCAGGGGCTGTAAAAGTCCACCTGGCATGAGGACACAGTAACCTCATGTGCCTCCAGTGAAGGACAGTGCGTAGCTCACACTCTACGCCGTGCTTGCCCAACATGGCTGGTTCCTGGTGTGTCTGCAGTGCCCTGCCATGCGCTACCACTGCGCAACACTCTGGTGTCTGTGGCTGAGACACTGCTAACGGTAGCGCCCTCCTCACTGTCCTGCGGCGTGTCTGCCGCGCCCCTAGCCACCTGTCGTGCCTCCATAAGATCTACTGCGTGGCTGATACATCCCAGCCCACGTGCCACATCGCTGGCAAAGTGACCCATGTCCACCTGGAGGCTGACCGTGCGCCGTGACAGCCCAGTGGTGTTAACAGCCAGCCGGACGATGGAGGCAGACATGCGGTCCAGCCGGTGGATGAGCTGCCGGTCACAGCGCCTTGCACCCTCTCTCTCAGTGATAAGTTCTGACACCAGTTGTCTCATTGAGAGCGCAAGGTCACCAACATGGGTATTTAGCTGTTGCAGCTCAGTGTGGACTAGTTGCAGCCCTGTGGTCTGGTTGCGTTCCATGCGCCGCATGGCCCCTGATATGTTTCTTATCTCTCTTGTCTGCAGGCGCTGACCACGTAGGAGTGCAGCCTCGGCGGTGGACATGGAGGTGTCCCCTGCCTCACCCTGTGGCACTGGAGGGATATTGAGGCGTCGCCTGCGACGCAGTGGAGGTTCTGTGTCCTGTACACCGGCACTGTGGCTGGGACCGGGTGCTGGCTCACTCTCCAGTATGTCCACTGGTGCATCAGGAGGGGACTGTGTTTGGGTGGTCGAGGTCCCTGTGGTGGCTGGTCCTAAGTCCTGTGCTGGCTGGTGGCTGACCTGTGGCCCCTGGACGCTGTGGCTGGAGGTGGTGTTGTGTGGGAGACCTGTGGGACATAGGGAACACACTGTCAGTATCTATCATCTGTTATATGCTTCCTAATAAACTGTTGCCTATCAACTGCCTACTTGACTACATTGCCCATAATGCACCATGCAGGTGGTTGCTACTCTGAAATGGAGCTATTTTGGTTGTGCATGCTGCTGTGTACTAGGTGGGTGGGAGTATGGCAGATATGGGTGTACATGCATGTCTCATGGTACTCACCGGTTGATGGTCCTGGCGCTGAAGTGTCCAGCCCTCCTATGCCTCTGGCTGCAAGGTCTCCTCCACTCTTTCCTCCAAGGGTGTGGGTGGTGGTATGGTGGATGGTCCCACTCCAGCGCCCCTCATCTCCCGGATCCGCTCTGCCACCCTCTCCTTGGTCCCGGGAGCGCTGGTCATACCACTGTTTCTTCAGTTCCTCGATACTCCGGTGGCTCACACCCATTAAGTTGACTTTGTCCTGTATTTCAGTCCAAATCAGTATTTTTTCCACCTCTGGCACACTGAGGGCTGCCCTCCCAAAAAGTTGTTTGTGGTGCTGGCAGCATTCCTCAGTCAGCACCTCCAGTTCTTTTTCAGAAAATTTCAATTTTCTCTTTCTAGGAGTTTCTGCCATTGTAGCTGCTGTTCCTCCTGTTGGCTGTTCAGCAGTTTAAAATGGGTGTGGTCCTCCCTCCTCCCGGGTGTATTAGTAAACTTCCTGGCTGTGATGTCATCATCAAGGGCCAGGAAGTGTTTTCCAGAGTGTTCTGCTGCACCTGCATTCAATTTGCGGCACAGTCGCAAATTGCGACACCCACTCGCAATTTGCATTTTAGTTTTTAGCACGGTCGCAAAAAGCGACATCGCAAACTGCGGACTCGCAATCTGCGGTGCGACTTCATTTGCGAGTCGCATAATGAAGTCGCTTTTTGTTCTTGGATACCATTTAGCGAGTCGGAAATTTGGAATCGCAACGACTCGCAATTTCCGACTCACAAATGTTTTCCTTCCTACATCTGGCCCTTAGACCCTAGATAGCCAAATGATCAGCCTCCACCTCTTGTTCTTTTAAATCTGGGAGTAGCCAGGAGAGAGCGATTGTTAGATCTTAGCTCCTGCACGTTAATATAAGGTATGACAAGATGATTTAGAATGTGTGGACCTTGTGTGTGTTTTCCCATATGAGCAATACATAAAGCTTTACATTTGGTTCCATTACTTACTGGCAGCCAATGAAGGCTTGCCAGAGCCGCACACGTAGAATGTGTTTCAGGCAGACCCAACAGTTTGCGGCTGCAGCATTTTGAAAAACTTGCAGCTTCTGAATCTCATAGGCAGGGCTGAAAAAGAACAGATGTCAGAGCACTCATGATATCATAATTAGAAGTAACTAATATGTCCAATCTTCTTCGTAAATGACAACAAACTCGTGTTTGTCTCAAAGTCCAGTTTTATTCATAATGTTCTAATATCCTTCATAAGAACAGCCAACACGTGTTTCATCCTATGAGAGGTTTCTCTCTTAAGGACTTCATCAGGGCTGAAAATAGATAAGAGTAGTGTACAGAGCGATGGATGGAGCAGAAACTGGATCAAATGCAACAGTGACAATAGTGATAAACAAATCTATGATCTATTGTGACTTATGTGAAAATCATCAAGAGAAGAGCTAATGCCCAGTTAAATATAATACAAACCCACAATTTTTTACAACACAAAGGGAAATATCCTGATCTAAAAAAGAATTTCAGTCTAAAAACAAAAATACCATGTGTAAAAATCAAAGTGCCGAAGGTTCATATAGTGAGAATGTGCACGTCACCATCGAAAATCAAATTTTAAGTAAAAATCCATCTGAATATAGCAGAAAGGGACCCCGATTTGTGTAGAGTATTAGAATTAAAAATTTAAGAATATAACAAAATTAAAGTCAAGGAAAAAATCCTGCAATAACCCATCATAAGTCACTACAGAAATAAATCTGGAACATACCTTTGTTTCCATTATAATGTAAAGTGGAAAGAATTCACAAATACTAGGAGAGAAGTCTATATAAAAACAAAAGGAAAATACAAGACATAAACCAAGAGTCCCTATCAAGTAAGGGATATTTAACCATCACCAAGTAATTCAATGAAACTAAAGGGGCGAGAAAGCCTCCACTAACCTTAATGTCATATGTTCAATCCAAAATAACCATTATATCTCCGTTCGTATCTAAGATGGATTAAAGAGCACATCAACAATAATGTGATCAGCTCCATCGCGTAGACTCCAAAATATCTTGTTAAAATATCCTAGATGCCGAAAACCAGACTACAAGGGGATACCCAGTTATCACTAGAAACCAAATCACTCACCTCTCATAAGAAATCTAATAGAAGTAAACTTAGGGAAACAGCCGCACGGTCCAATCCACCCTGCAGCGTTCTCGTATCATCAAGCAGCATAGTATACGAGCGCCCGGGAATCGGACAAACTTTAAAGCCTGCCCGTGTTTAGTGTAGAAATGGAGAAAGGGCTGTAACTGTCCAAAGCGGGCGCCATATTGGAATGTCTCCAATACTCAGTATGGAGACAGAATACATATTGATTTGCCATCTTAAAGGTCTCTATTGTCATATTCGAGTATCTAGGGTCATATTGGAATGTCTCCAATACTCAGTATGGAGACAAAATATATGTCGATTTGCCATCTTAAGGGTCTCTATATCTAGGAGAATGAGAATTAATACTTCTTAGTAGATAATGCGCACTTGTATTTGCAATTACCATGTTTAATGCTGGACTCTCATCAATGTTTGTGCTGTACGGTGCTCCTATCTATGTCTTGACAACATACTCATAGTCAATTCTTACGCGTGTCTAGTTGCGTAGAATGTGATTTGTACGTTAGACTCTCAGTATCTATTGTAAACACACTAATACTATTTTGGAGGATACACTAACATTGTGATTCTCCGTGAATGTCGAATTGACTTTGTTTGGCCTTAATATAGGTTACATATGGTTTCAATGTGGCACGTACTATCGTCATTTTTTGGCTGCTTTTTCGATTATTTTCCCTTTTTATCCCATTTTGTACTTATCCTGACAGCGTCACTGTTATGTGGGGGGCAAATAATTATTTCCGTGATCTGGAAGTCAAAACTAACAGTAGGACTTAGAGATTCTTCGTGAATGTCGAATTGACTTTGTTTGGCCTTAATATAGGTTACATATGGTTTCAATGTGGCACGTACTATCGTCGTTTTTTGGCTGCTTTTTCGATTATTTTCCCTTTTTATCCCATTTTGCACTTATCCTGACAGCGTCACTGTTATGAGGGAGTAAATAATTATTTTCGTGATCTGGAAGTCATAACTAACAGTAGGACTTAGAGATTCTTTGCATGGACTAGCAAGAAAATTGTAATAACATTTTCACTATTGTTTTGGCTCCTATAGCAACAGGATTATTTCTGCTATTTATTATGATAATTACTTGGATGGCTTTTTCACTGACATTCTTCCTTATACATTAAGACCTTCTTTACCTCTCATTACGACTTATTGGACGTTACCCCATTCTCTTAGACATAGAATTCCGTTAGATGGCATATCGTTAAGGTTTTTATCTCCATACTGAATATGTTAGACATTTTAATATGGCGTTCTTTTTAGACGTTACCTCATTCTCCTAGATATAGAGACCCTTAAGATGGCAAATCGACATATATTTTGTCTCCATACTGAGTATTGGAGACATTCCAATATGACCCTAGATACTCGAATATGACAATAGAGACCTTTAAGATGGCAAATCGATATGTATTCTGTCTCCATACTGAGTATTGGAGACATTCCAATATGGCGCCCGCTTTGGACAGTTACAGCCCTTTCTCCATTTCTACACTAAAAGCGGGCAGGCTTTAAAGTTTGTCCGATTCCCGGGCGCTCGTATACTATGCTGCTCGATGATACGAGAACGCTGCAGGGTGGATTGGACCGTGCGGCTGTTTCCCTAAGTTTACTTCTATTAGATTTCTTATGAGAGGTGAGTGATTTGGTTTCTAGTGATAACTGGGTATCCCCTTGTAGTCTGGTTTTCGGCATCTAGGATATTTTAACAAGATATTTTGGAGTCTACGCGATGGAGCTGATCACATTATTGTTTATGTGCTCTTTAATCCATCTTAGATACGAACGGAGACTACCTCGATATAATGGTTATTTTGGATTGAACATATGACATTAAGGTTAGTGGAGGCTTTCTCGCCCCTTTATGTTCATTGAATTACTTGGTGATGGTTAAATATCCCTTACTTGATAGGGACTCTTGGTTTATGTCTTGTGTTTTCCTTTTGTTTTTATATAGACTTCTCTCCTAGTATTTGTGAATTCTTTCCACTTTACATTATAATGGAAACGAAGGTATGTTCCAGATTTATTTCTGTAGTGACTTATGATGGGTTATTGCAGGATTTTTTCCTTGACTTTAATTTTGTTATATTCTTACATTTTTAATTCTAATACTCTACACGAATCGGGGTCCCTTTCTGCTATATTCAGATGGATTTTTACTTAAAATTTGATTTTCGATGGTGACGTGCACATTCTCACTATATGAACCTTCGGCACTTTGATTTTTACACATGGTATTTTTGTTTTTAGACTGAAATTCTTTTTTAGATCAGGATATTTCCCTTTGTGTTGTAAAAAATTGTGGGTTTGCATTATATTTAACTGGGCATTAGCTCTTCTCTTGATGATTTTCACATAAGTCACAATAGATCATAGATTTGTTTATCACACTATTGTCACTGTTGCATTTGATCCAGTTTCTGCTCCAACCATCGCTCTGTACACTACTCTTATCTATTTTCAGCCCTGATGAAGTCCTTAAGAGAGAAACCTCTCATAGGATGAAACACGTGTTGGCTGTTCTTATGGAGGATATTAGAACATTATGAATAAAACTGGACTTTGAGACAAACACAAGTTTGTTGTCATTTACGAAGAAGATTGGACATATTAGTTACTTCTAATTATGATATCATGAGTGCTCTGACATCTGTTCTTTTTCTGTTTTGTTTCCCTTGAAACACTGGAGGACTAAGGAAGATCCTCTTGTCAGAAGCACCGTGCCATGAACGGAATGTGTTATTACTTTGATGGATTTACTGTGAGCGCCCTAATCCTATGAATATCTTCCTTGTTGGCATTGTTTTGATCGCGTTTTACATAGGGGTGCCGCTCCAGACCTATTTATTGATTAATTCATTGTATATTGTTTATTTTGTACTCTATGCTTTAATTATGGACCGTGACAAATTAGCAGCGGACATTTTTGGGAACTTAGAGCAGACAGGGACTATACTGAAACCACATGTTACAAATAGCTCACATAACAAAATGGGGCTACGTGATAAATTCTTTAAATTAGAGAAATTAAAGAAACAGGAGGTGTCGAAATGGTGGGATGGGGCCACCCTTAAACAATATATTAAACTTAATAGAATACCAAGGGGGTTAAGGTCACACATCTTTCCCACTTTTGATGATCTTGATCCGGATCTCTTGGACAATTGGGAACAAGAATTAGTTTCAAGTTCATTTAGACTTATGAATATCCTGATAGAAAACTCAGAGAGGAAAGTCACTAGACTCCAAACAGAGATTGTAGAATTGGAAACAGAAATTAAAAATATGAATTTGGAAGAACCAACGTCCAAAAATTATAAAATTCTAAATGAAATCATAAATCATCAGAATGAGGTCGCACAGAGAAAAGCACGCAAACTCAGACGAGATGAGTTGGATTATAAAAATGGTAGGATTTTCACATTCTCACGCAAATATGATCATTTGATCAAAATGATTGAACCCCCGCCGAATTATGAAGCAGGCTCTTCATCATCTCTAAACAGTGTATCCACCAATAACAGCGAGACGAGCGTTTGCTCAAATACATCTAGACATGACTCAGTAGCACAACAGGGTACTCCCTCTTTTTTACCAGAGGTCCAGAGAATACGACAGGGACAGTGGGAAACGAATCGACGTTTGGTAGATCCAGGAAAACCAGACGGGGTGGGAGAGGTAGACAACACCGATATAAGGAAAGGAATGAAAACACGCTCTTGGAACAGGGGCAAATAGGAAACTCTGTCAATAACAATATTAACGTCATTAACCTTTCCAATCTTGAACTCACTACTCATGATCTGACACTTCTCAGCAAAGGTCTGGGTTTCTGTCCAGGGGAGGCTGGAGATTTTCAGAGTACCAAAATCGACTTTTTCAAATTTATTAGACGTCTAAAATTGAAAAAACATTTTATAAACCAACCTGACTATAATCAAAGAGGTACCTTAGTGGACGCCCTCAATGAGGGCCATCCTTTATCCATTAAGGATATTCAGGATACGGCTACTTTACTGTCTATTGCTAACTATGAACAAGATCCGACTACTTTAACACAGATCTTATCAGATTTGGATATTCCATCAGAGACACTCCCTAGCGGCTTAAGGAATAAATCTACCTGGACTCCAACCCTCAATAAGGACAATTGTATAGATACTTTCTTCAAGGTGGTTTGGCGTGACTTTAACAAGTTGGAATTAAAGAACACTACTCGAACACATGTCTGGCACCGTAACCTTAGCCAGACTGAAATGAGTAATCTGAGACAGCTACGCATTAATGAAGATATTACTATAAGGGAGGCAGATAAGGGGGGTAACATTGTGATTATGAACACCTCAGAGTATGAACAGGAGATCTTTAGACAATTAGGAGATAGTACTTGCTATGAGAAGATTCTTTCAGATCCCATCCCCGCACTGTCTAACAAAATTAACAAATTCTTACAAGAGTGCTTAAATCAGTCTCTCCTAAAGGAAGAGGAATATATGTACCTCCGTGTTCACAGACCCAAGAATCCCTGCATTTACATACTGCCAAAAATACACAAGAACCCTACATCCCCCCCCGGGTAGGCCCATTGTATCAGGCATAGGAGGTCCCACAGAGAGACTTTCGGAGTATGTTGACATTTTTTTACAACCATTTGTAATCAACTTACCATCGTACATTAAGGATACCAAACACATACTTAGCATATTAACGGACATGACGTGGGAACCAGGTATAATCTTAGTTACACTGGATGTTACCTCTCTATACACCAGTATTAATCATGAACAAGGAAAGGAAGCTCTGCGCTATTTTTTATATAGGAGACCTGCGAGACTTTATGACCACACGACTATGCTAATCAATATGGTTGATTTGATTTTAAACGACAATGTTTTCTTATTCAAAAATAACTGGTGCCGCCAGAGACAAGGTGTCGCCATGGGGTCTAAATTCTCGCCAGCTTATGTGAATCTCTTCATGGGACTGTTCGAGCAAAATAAGATCTGGAGCAAAGAGGGTAGCTCCTAGATGACGGACATACTCTGTTGGGGTAGATATATCGATGATTGCTTGATGATCTGGACAGGTGATTTACTTAAACTAAACGAATTTATAATGTATCTCAACAATAACGATTACAATATTCATTTCACATCCGAACTATGGGGGTCATTCTGACCCCGGCGGTCAGAGACCGCCGGGGCCAGGGTCGGCGGGAGCACCGCCGACAGACCGGCGGTGCCCCGCAGGGCATTCTGACTGCGGCGGTTCGGCCGCGGTCAGATGCGGGAAACCGGCGGTCTCCCGCCGGTTTCCCGCCGGTTTCCCGCTGCCCTGCAGAATCCTCCGCCGCCATGGGGATTCTGACACCCCCTACCGCCATCCTGTTCCTGGCGGGACTCCCGCCAGGAACAGGATGGCGGTAGGGGGTGCCGCGGGGCCCCTGGGGGCCCCTGCAGTGCCCATGCCAATGGCATGGGCACTGCAGGGGCCCCCGTAAGAGGGCCCCACAAAGTATTTCAGTGTCTGCTATGCAGACACTGAAATACGCGACGGGTGCCACTGCACCCGTTGCACCTTCCCACTACGCCGGCTCAATTCTGAGCCGGCGTCCTCGTGGGAAGGTTGATTTGTCCTGGGCTGGCGGGCGGCCTTTTGGCGGCCGCCCGCCAGCCCAGGGCAAATCCCAAAATACCCTCAGCGGTTTTTCGACCGCGGAGCGGTATTTTGGTGGGGGAACTTCGGCGGGCGGCCTCCGCCGCCCGCCGAAGTTAGAATCACCCCCATAGTGTGTCTAAAATTGCCTTCCTGGATGTGGAACCTTTTATTCAGGACAACAAAATAGAGAGTCGACTTTACAGAAAAAGCACCTCTTGTAACTCTATTTTACATGCGAATAGCGCACATCCAATCCACCAAATCAACTCAATACCCTATGGGGAGATGGTAAGGGCAAGACGCAACTGTAGCCTTGAAGAGGACTTTGATATATGTATTGAGGATATGAGCAACAGATTTAAGGCACGTGGGTATTCTTCCAATGTGATCAATAATGCCCGTACGAGGGCGATGCGTCTTAAGAGATCGGACACACTTTGTCATAAACCTAGACCTAGAGACAATACTATTAGATGTATAGTCCACTATACGAGACCAGCTACGCTCCTTAAGAAATGTATGAACAGACTTTGGGATATTCTCAAAGCCAATCCTAATCTGAGAACAGTGATCCCTAGAACCCCGGTTTTTACGTTTAGAAGAGGCAGAACCCTTAAAAATATTCTATGCCCCAGTTTTCGCAATAAACAGAACCTCGGCAACTGGCTGAGCAACCGTAGTAAAGTTTTTTTTAAGTGTGGACATTGTGGCATGTGCAGATGGGCCAAGTCAGGTATCACCACATTCAGAAGCTCTACTCGGGTGCTATACAATATTAACTACTATATCACTTGTGACAGTAATTTCGTTGTATATATGATCAGATGCAATTGTGGCCTATATTACATAGGCAGCACTATCAGACCACTCAAAATCAGGGCAAGTGAACATTTCAGAGCCCTCAGACAGGATGATGGGAGATACCCCATAGTAAATCACATGCGACATTGCCCTGAACGAATTAACTCTTGTGGATTCGAATTCTTTGGGTTTGATCTCATTAAAAGAGACCCTAGGGGGGGAAACAGAGAGCTAGCGCTCAGAAAAAGGGAATGTTATTGGATTTTAAAACTTAGAGCTGTGGAAGATGGCCTTAACACCAACTTTGAGATGGAATACTATTTAGGGGATTAACTTATTGTCCTCACTTTATTCTCTGTTCTTGACAGAAATTTACTTTGCCCTCTTGTGAATTCGCACAATCAAATGTTTTAGAATGTTAGTCTATTAGAAATGTACCTCCACTTAATACTTCTTAGTAGATAATGCACACTTGTATTTGCAATTACCATGTTTAATGCTGGACTCTCATCAATGTTTGCACTGTACGGTGCTCCTATCTATGTCTTGACAACATACTCATAGTCAATTCTTACGCGTGTCTAGTTGCGTAGAATGTGACTTGTACGTTAGACTCTCAGTATCTATTGTAAACACACTAATACTATTTTGGAGGATACACTAACATTGCGATTCTCCGTGAATGTCGAATTGACTTTGTTTGGCCTTAATATAGGTTACATATGGTTTCAATGTGGCACGTACTATCGTCGTTTTTTGGCTGCTTTTTCGATTATTTTCCCTTTTTATCCCATTTTGTACTTATCCTGACAGCGTCACTGTTATGAGGGAGTAAATAATTATTTTCGTGATCTGGAAGTCAAAACGAACAGTAGGACTTAGAGATTCTTCGTGAATGTCGAATTGACTTTGTTTGGCCTTAATATAGGTTACTGTGCCATGAACGGAATGTGTAATTACTTTGATGGATTAACTGTGAGCGCCCTAATCCTATGAATATCTTCCTTGTTGGCATTGTTTTGATCTCATAGGCAGGGCTGCCTAAATAGAAAGTTACCATAGTGTAAGAAAGGCAGTACAAGACCTGGAGCAACTACTTTCCAAGTGTCCATTGGGAGCCATTTAAACATCTTCCTAAGGGCTCTCAGCAGACCAAAACAAGGCCTCGAGATTCTCTTTGTCTGGGCAGCGATGGAGAGATCTTTCTCAATTAGTACCCCCAAGTTCTTTACTTCCGATTTGCGTGCAGGACGGTTGCCCAGACAAGCCGGCCATTGAATGTGGTCCCACAGTGATGGTTTATTATCTATCTCCATGACTTCAGTTTTCTTGCCATTTAATGTTAGGCAGCTGTCTGTCATCCAGTTGTTAACTTTACCCAAGCAGATGGACAGGGTCTCTGATGATAAGATGGTGTGGGGGATAGGGAGAAAACAATTTGGGTGTCAGCGTACGACACCTTAGTGAACCCTGATGAACAAATAATGTCTGCTAGAGCGTGAACATAGATATTAAACAGGGTGGAGCTCAGGGACAAGCCCTGGGGCACACCACATTTGAGCTCTGACAAACAGGGTCCTTCCCTGACCTGAAAACCTCTGTTGTCCAGAAATGAAGACAGGCACCTTAGTATCGTTCCAGTGATGCCTACTGTCTCCAATCTATGATGAAGTCTAACATGAGAGACAGTGTTGAAAGCTACACTCAGGTCCTGGAGAATGAGTGCAGCTGTTCCTCCTTGGTCTTGTGTTTTATGTTAGATCCTCTGAAGCTCATAAAAGGGCTATCTCTGTACTGTTAAAAGGCCAAAAGCCAGTTTGCATCTGATGCAGGAGGTTGTGCGCCTCCAGGATCTCAGTTAGACAGCCATTTACCACTTTTTCTATGATCTTACTGATGGCTGAGAGCAATTACATTGGTCTGCAATTCTCAATCAGATCCAGGGCAACAGAGGACTTTTTCAGCAGTGGGTTAATGACTGCATGTTTTCAAGGATTGGGAACTATTCCAGTTTCCACGTAGGTGTTGAAGATGGTCATCAGAGCAATGATGACAATATCATTCAAAAGTACATCTAGAGGAGCAGGATCCAGCAGAAAACCAGACCTTGCTGCTGCCCAATAGTGTTTTTATTCACTTGGAGAAAATTTAAAAGGCTTTGTGAGGCCTTTTTAGATGGCATGGGCTCTTTAAGCGGAGGCCGCCCGCCAAACTCATACCGGCATGAGACTGCCATTGCTGGCTAAACTCCACCAGCCCTATTTTGAGTTTCCTGCTGGGCTGTAACATTACAGCCGGCTCGTAATCGAGACGGCTGCATTGTGGCGGTGAGGCGGGTGCAGCAGCACATTCCACTGCACATTCCACTGCCCGTAATTCAGGCAGTGGAATCCATGATGGGGCTGTGCAATGGGGCCCCTCAACTCCCCCATTCCACCAGCCTTTCCATGGCAGTTGGCGACTAGTAATCGCCAGGGCAGCACTGCATGTTGCGCTGCCCTTGCAAATTACAACTGCTGGGACTGCTGGGACTGCCGGGACCGCCAGGACTGCCAAGATCGCAGGGATGCCAGCAGCATGAGAGCAGTGTCAGGATTGGGCCCGGGGGAGGCTGGGAGCTTGTGCCTTCAGTGGATAGGAGCAGAAGACTGTTGATGCAGGGCGGCAGGAAAGTTATTTTATGTTTGTTTCCCTTCTGTTTGTTTTCGTGTCATCCACATTTCCCTCCCCCACCCCGCCTCTCATCCCTGACACTGGCCAATACTGAAAAATAACAAAAATGTACTTAGAGGGTTGTAAGGACTGCTTAATCATTTCTGGAAAGTCCGCTAGTCTTGCTATACGAATTGCATGCTTTTATATTTTCAGAGCATTTTTATATTCTGACTTCCTGTCCGCATCGCATTGAAGTCTTCATTTTCTTTCAAGTCATTTACAGTCCTTTTTAAACTTCCTAATTTCTGGGAAAAACTATTTAGCACTGGCTCTTGTACTGAAGAACTTCCAGACTTTTCTAGGAATAAGTGCCTCCAAAGTTGCCCAAATCCATTTTTCAAAGGCCAAGTGGGCTCCAACAAAATTCCCAGTCAGATTCTGGACTGAATCTTGTTGGGCATCTTTCCAGGGAGAAATGTCCAACTTAGACTAATGTCTGGAAAGTTTTGTGAGTGAGACAGTGGGAGAAAAAATATCTGGGCTAGTAATTGTGAATTGTATCATTAGGCAATCTGACCATGAAACAGGTTGCGGAGTCTTGACTGTTATGTTGGACGAGTTAGTAGAAATAGTGTCCATTCACATGTGTGACCAGCTGGGTGAACTGAATTATCAATAGGTCTTGTGTAAGGTTTAAAACTTGTATACATTATTTATCATCCAGAGGTATATTTAAGTCCCCCAGCAGCAAGAAATGTGCAGACTGGGGGCTATGGAGAGTGATAATCTCTGGAATAATCTGCACAAAGTTAGTGGCAGGTCCTGGTGGGTGGTATAAAAGTAGGACTGTGAACGTATTTGTGTGAGTAAGATCTAATGAAAATAGCAGGTTTTCACAGTCTGGGATATCTAATGAGGAGAATCTACATCCAAGATTTTGTTCAAAGATAATTGCTACCTCTACTTCAAAGATAATTGCTACCCCTACTCCTTTTTTGCTGACCTGCTTATTTCTAGTGATCACCAGCTATCTTCATTCAGCCACATTTCAGAGCAGTAGGCTGAAGATCTTCCACCTGTGTAAACAGGTCCAACCTGTGCTTTGGGGGTGACCTACAAACATTTGCCAGCAGGCTCTTGTTCGCTTTATTGTTTTAAGCCTTGACATACATGTGTTTTGGTCTCTTTCCTCAGTGGGGGCTCATACATAAATTGATTTTCGTGTCTAATTTTGAAATTGCAAATTGGGCACATAGAAGGCATGGTGGCTGGGTCTAGAGAATGATAACAAGTGTCAAGTGTCCACTTTGTGCACCGCACCTCATTAACTAATGTGGCTGGGAATAGGAAGCTGGAATGCTGATCCCCAAATCTGGACTGCTAACAGCCCAGAACTCCCCATATGTATCTGCACAGAGTTGTCTGCCACTCTGCAGCCACCTCACATTTATATCAGTTACTGATCTTACAACACAGTGGCATAAGTGAGCAGATGACCATAAACAAACTGCTAGACCTCTGATATGGTTCCCTCAAAAGGACCTCTTTAGATAAAAATAATTGTGAAAAAAGTAAATTTTATTATGAGACTGGGAGGTGCTGGACTATCTTTGGAATGTGTGGATCCTCCTGTGAGTCTCAGGATCTTTAAATTCTCATTTTAATAATAAAATCAATTTGGTGGACCTCAGTTGTGCCTAGCCAAAGGCACAATGGTGGACCAAAGGTTTTGGACAGGTCCTATGATCAACATCTGCTGCATTCCACTAAATGCGGTGCCCATTGGCGGCTGGCCACCAGAGGAGGGAGGGTGCATCACCTGGCAATAAAACAAAGGCCTACTGTCCAAATGCTGCTTTAACAAAAGTCATGCACAGTGGGTTTGGCCATCTGTAGAGGGAGTTGCCTTTATCGAAATTGGATGCAGTATAGCATAAACAATAGAAATACATTTAAACACTGACCATGAAAAAAATTGAAACCTACCTGAATTTGCTCACCAATGGTTAGCTCTGCAAACCTTAACTCAACAAATGAAATGATTATCTCATAGTATTTAAAACAATAAATATCTGTATTTCACACCACATATTAACATTTAAACACATACACAAACAAAGATCATATTGTATGCATAATTGTGATATTCATGATGTCAATGGTAGCATAATATGTCATGCCACCAGTAGGATAATTTGTTATTTCTTAAGTCATCAATGGTGAGGTCATGATCTTTGCTGGTGGTATGTGTACGATTGACCAATATAATCATCACAGGAACACATGAAGAAGATGAAGTAAGCATTTCTTAGTGAGATACCCCATCCACAGCTCAATTCACAGTCCAGCTTCAGTAACTCGCCTTTGCTCTGTTTACACCACATTGTAGAACTTTGGCTTTGTTTGATACACAGCAGGAGGAGGAGGTGCTGCAGAGTGAGCAAGTGGGCGAACGCAAATGCTGTGGTCAGGAGCTGATGGGGAGCTGATGTGGCCAATGGAGTCTCTAACTCCAGTTACCATCCTAGCTCCCCTTGCATCCTCTGCAGCTCAGTGCAGCCCATCCTGCTGTTGTAGTTGCTCCCCTTGCGCCCTCTGAAACTCCGTGCGACCCATCGCAGCTGTTTCGGCTGCTGCATGCTGCAAACCTTTACTGCGGACTCTAACTGCCTTTCGGTCTCTGCTTTTCCGGATGTGTGGCAGGCGGCACATGGTAGGCAGTGGTGCAAGGAGGTGGCTGCATGGGAGTTAGACAAGCTCACCCCATGAGAGGTACCCAGGATGCCCCAGGACATTCCCAGGATGTAGGAGGAGCACTGTTCTGCAGCTGGGCCCACATTTTGGAGGCCTGAAGGAGGTGGGTGGCCTCACTATGCAGGAGACCCAGACCTTAACAGATTTCAGCATGCCCAGATGTGAGTGGGGCAAGTGCAGGCTGTGGCTGAGAGGTGGTTTAGAAGATGAAGGTGCCCTAGGAGCACTAGGTGGCCACACTGCCCCTGTTGCATGAAGACGGTCAGCATTAGACCAGTGTAGCTTGTGCTCAGTGTGGTGGTTGGCACTACCCCCTCCAACCACACCACAGGTTTCCAGTGTCCAGCAACTCTTTGGGACTTTCTCCTCTCACCTGTCTCCACTAGATTGTTGGATTACTGAATATCTTTCAATGTTCAAATGACTCACTGACCCATTGACCTGTGCTAATCCTTCAGAGCAATCAAGAGTAAGCAAGGAGGCCTACAGAAGAACATAAAGAGTGCTTAGAATGTGCCTGCTGCTGTTTGTCGGTTGTCTTTTGTGTGCCTGGTAAAGCTATGACAGTGCCAGGCTGTAGGTGGGGTAATGGAGGTCTAAGTCCTACTGCCTCTCAGTGGAGCCCCACCCTGGGATGGCCGTCGGCCCCCCAGGATGGCGGAAGCAGCCTGACTAGGTAGGGGTGCAACTTGCGGCCTGGGTGAGCTCCCACCCCATCCCGATTGGGACTGCACATATCTGCGCTTATTTGTGATTTACATACCCTACATTCTACCCTACCGCACAGCAAGTAAGTCCTGCATGGACGGTGTGTTCCTAATTTTTTTCAATCTCTAGAGTCACAAACTCCACCAATTTTTAAACTTGTGTTGAAATGTATTTTGGCCAGGAATGCTTTACTCAATGATCTGGATACAATCGCAGCATCACTGTTGTATCACTCAGAAAAACTAGATATGCAAGTGGACATTGTAAGTGCGTTAGCAGGCCACATCATGGGCACTCATGCAAACTTTTTAGCATTGAGCAACTTGATCACTAAGGTCCAGTCAGACCCAGAAGCCATCTATCATTCCTGTTCTTGCTCCAGCACAATCAACTCCCTGACTAGTATACCCCAAATGCTGGATGATGCCCTTAAGTAGATTACAAATCCATACCAGCAGGTAGATGTAACCTCTGTCCAACAGGCCAAGACAGAACCCTGTCAGGCTCCTGCTGGGCTTAACAGCATTATGGGTCATATACCACAAACCGATTAAACAGGTAGTCCCACAAGGCTGGATTCAGTTGAGGTAGCTGCAAGGTTAGCATCAGAGCAACTGATTGTTGCAGAAGCTGTGCCACCCGACTTTGAAAGTGGCAGCACCTAACCAATCTAATTCACAAGACGACAACACTAAGTTAAACACGGATGGAACAGGGTTTGCAGCACAGCACGGAGAGGTCACAAAGCTACCTATGAAAAGGGAGTGCAAAAGGCTTTGGCAATAAAGAAACAATCTCCTTTACTTGTACAACTACTGCTAAGCTGGCTTCCACTGCTACCAAAGTCTCAGAAGGTAACCTTGACATGCCTCCATCCACAAACATTCAGCCTTCCAGTGTGATTAAAACTTACTCATTGTTCCACTGTAATTTAGCACCAAAGATGGACAGTAAAATACTGCTAAGAGGGGGAGCAATGCTGCCCCTGTCAATAAGTTTGTAGCTCCATCCCCGGCCCCAAACATGTCTGACTCAAACCCCTAACCACCAAAGCCCTCCTCCCCCGTTACTCATTATTTAAGCACTTTGTTAATACAACTTTTGGTTAAAATGTGCTTGATGTGCAAAACACAGAAGCCAATACCCTGGGCTTGCCAACACAATTGAAATTACAAATGGAACCGTTCACTCAGCTAACAGCCCTGCCTGGGCCATCAAACCAGTCCTTAATGTCTAATACCCCACTGTGCATTCTTATATACGTATAGACCATGCAAAGTCTGATGCTTCAATAGTCAATTTCTTTCCTCTGAAGCTATCATCTGATGCCCAAGGTATCCGGGCAATAAGATTGGGAAAGCAGAAGAGGGAAGTCGGATGTCTGACTACACATCCACGTTTCTCACTACTAAGGTGGAGTTCATACCACATTATGTTTCCAGGGGTAAACACACATGATGTCCTTCACATGAGCTCAATTACTAGGGTCAGTGGTGAACACCAGACATATTGAAATCATACACTTGGACTCAGTAGAGTTTAGGGATAATCCAGCCCCAATGGAAGGTAACATTTCCATTACTACCTGGATTTCTCTGGACTTCATCAGTCTTGTCTGGGATAAATCATTTTCTATGTATGAAATTGAGCTGCCACCAGTATTAACCCCTCACTACCACAGTCCACTGCTGCCAGGTGATAGTATCACAAATAAAGTACTGGATTTACTGAGAGAACCCATTGACTCAGATTTTTGTAAGTGCCATCAATGGCTTTGAAAGTTATAAGTAGGATGCTGTGGGCCATCATCAAGAAGTTATATCTCAAACACAGCATGCATAAAGTAACAAACATTTTCACAAGAGTTACTCAACTTGCCACACGTGTGTGATGCCATGAGGGGATGTAGGATATCGCCCCCCTGGCAACTTCAATGAAAAGCAATCTTAATCGGTGTGGTGGTCGCAAGTCCTTGATTATAGCCAGAGATCCAAATCAAGACATTAATAATGGCTCTCTTGTAAAACTTCATGTCTAATGTGTCCTCATTGAAGCTGACACTCATGGGATTCAGAAAGCTGACAGCTGTTCACCCCCAACGGCGCTGACACAACATCACCCCTATTTTCAAGGGTCATGATCTAACATCTGATGGAGACATCAAAAGAAGTAACACTCAAAAATTCTTGATTTTGGTTTGGAATGTTGCAGGAACAAAAGGGAAAATTGAGGACCAGACATGGTAAAAAAAATTGAGTTCTTTCATGATATTATGCTACCAGAAAGCATGGACTTTGTCCCCCTCATATATCATCGGCTTCAAAACATTTCACTAACCTGCATTCTCTTCTACATCTGGCTGCCCCAGAGAGAGCCTGGCAATCTATATCTCAACTCTGTTCAATGCCATGGCCTTCCTATAAACAACTGATACACCATTTTATCAGGTCCTTGGCCTGGAATTTGGGTCAGGTTATCAGCTAGGCATCAGTAACATTTATAACAACATTCCTATAGCAGACAAAGGCTGTGTATTATCAAAGGTAGACCTAGATTTGGACTCACTCAGCCCAAAAAGTGGTAGGGAGCTGGGACTGATAAGGGGGGTGTTTTAATGCTCATCTTTGCCCTATTTTGCACACAGATATTTGTGGTTTAACTGACGTTGAAGGAAATGCTCGAACTCATTTTGCTCATGATGTATTTGAGGATAACATTAATCATTTGTTGATGATATTGAATATGTGCTTTGCTAATGAGTATAGCATCATGAATGGTTTGCCACCAAGGACGTTTGTGGGGAGTGATGTGGGGTCAGGTATTGATTTCATATGATTATCAGCAAATTTAGTATCCAAGACAGGGAAACACCAACTATATAATCTTACTCTTAGTGATCACCTCGCTCAAAGCCTTGCTTTGGATATTTTTAATTGGATATTTTTAATTGGCTGGAGCTGATGTGCTCCTTTAAGAGATTCACTGTCATTACTGTGCAAAAAAAAAAGAGGTGCGCATCAAGAGAAAACATGTCAAAACTGATACCTTCTAATCCCAACTAGTCAAGGGCAAACTCACCATGTTCCAGGTCCGCCTAGATGCTTAGACTGATGAAGGTAGTATAAAAATGCCTTTCACACTATTTCAGAAACAATTGCAAGGTCAGCAGGCAAAGAGGATTCTGAGGGCCAAGGTAAGAAAAGTGGCTGGTTTGATGCACCATGCGCTGGGTCCCATAAAGAGCTGTTTATCTCACTCCAGAAGCAGCCCAGTTTGGCCACTGATATTGCACGCTGTAGGAAGGCTTATAAAATGGTGATTAAAGTGAGGAAAGACTTCCTTAGATTAAAAGCCTGAGAGGATTTGGAAGGAAGCTGCCTCCAAGAAGGACTAGAAGGCCTTCTGGAACTTTATTAACTAACCATTTCTCAAATGTGTAGAACCCATGATTGAATCTACTATAACTGGCCAAGTGTGGGTCACTTTCTTTGGGGAGATCTGTTCCTATCAGTGATATCATAAACGGTGATGGCCATACCTCAACGCCAGTAAAGGAATGCTTTCTTCCAAAGTATTGCCCCTTGCTGGAAAAGGTGCTAGCAGCTATTATGACCAGCCCTAGCGGCAAGGCCCCAGGCCCGGGTGGGGTGCTCCTATATCTCTTCAAGAGTAACCTAGACTTGTGGGTCCCCTTGGTCACCAAAGTCCTTGAAGTACTTAGCTACTCTACCAAGATACTATTATGGTCCAACTCAGTAATTGTTCTGATTTTTTTTAAAGGGTACTCATGAGGACCTCAGCTGCTACTGTCCAGTCACTTTCTAGATAGAGACAGAAGACCAGTGCCTTAATCTCTGCCACTTCCTAGGGAAATTTACTTTTGTAAAATGGGGGGCATTGCACTTGGGTTACATGGACCTGTCTAATGCCTTTGACCACATCTCAAACTCTAGACTGTGGAGCTTCACGGAAGATCTGTGCATTGACAAAGTCATTATTAATACTATCAAAGAAATATAGTGTGATTCTAGTGCTATTGAAAGGTTAGAGTCAAGGGGTGAGGGCTCAAGAGTCTTAGGATCTAGACGATGTATCCTTGCGCCTTTTTTATTCTCCCTCTACATTAGATACCTGGAGAGGGAGATCCTAATTAGGTGTGGCCATATACCCAATATTGGAAAATGCCCAATACTGGTGATATTGTATGCTGATAATGCCATCTTTATGGACAGCACACCTGCTGTATTTCAACATCTGTTGGATGCCTTTGTAGCAGTAGCAAATCCTTCAAAATGTCCTGCAGATACAGGAAGGTCTTGAAACCTACTTGTCTGGTCCACGCTCATCCTGTTAAATGCATAGACAACTTTAGCTATTTAGGAGTCACATATGACTTCAGGGGATCCTGGCAGCTACAGCTATAAATTAGGAACAATCAACTGACAAGAGGCATTAAAGCTTTATTCTCCTTTTTTGCTAAACTAGTAAAATTATCACTCACCCAAATGCTGGCCATATATTGGACAAAATGTGTAGGTGTAGCAACATATGGTGGAGGAATCTGGGGCATACAGGCAGCTCCCCTTCTACAGGTGACAGAAAATAAATGTACACAATGCATACTTGCCCTTTCATCGTCAATTACCCGCAGGGATGTCTTCAGAACCCGTCCAATTATGTTATGGTGTAGGGTCTGTAATAATGAGACCGTCCACATTAATAGAATGTTAATTGAGGATTGCTTGACCCTGTCCCAAGGATTACAGATTCCATGGATGAGGTAAATTAGGGCAAGGATTTTTTCATAGACCCTCAATGATCTTTGCCAATGCTAGACAAGGTGACAAAGAAGGTCATTTTCAGGACGTTTTCCGTTGTCAATTATCTTTAATAAATCACCTGGAATAGTGATGGTTATGTTCTTCATGCCTATTCTTGAAGAAATGGTTGTGTTTTTCCACAAGGTTTATTATGAATCCTATATATCTTGCGATAAACTTTTAATGGTATGTTCAGTTCATGAGTCATCAGTCATTTTTGGGAATATTTAGTTCAATTTTGCACATTTAACATTATCAACCTATCACAAACTGTATGCTGTTCACGGTAGCTCAGACTCCAGTAATCTAATTGAAATCAGTGAACAGAAGTGACCGATTTGTACTGGAACAGGTGGAAAGATTATGGGGCATATTTATACTCTGTTTGCGAAAAATTTGCGTCAAATTCGGCGCAAACCTAACACCATATTTATACTATGACGCCTCACCAGCGAAAGTCTAAATTCCTCAGTGTGCATCATTTTCTGGATGCGGGAACCCGCCTTGTGTTAATGACATGCAAGGTAGGCGTTCCCGTCCAAAAAATGACTTTAAGACCTGTGCGCCTTATTTATACTCCCGCGTCATTTTGACGCAAAGGATAGGGCGGGCCTTAAAAAACAACGCACAGCCTGATGTGCGCTGTTTTTTAATGCCTGGGTGAGGGCAGGCTTTAAGGGGCCTGTGGGCTCACTTCCATGGTCTCTGACCATGGAAGCAGTCCAGAGGTGTCCTTCCCTGCCTCCAGGAACACCTCTGCCACCCTCCCCCACCCCTGGAGGACACCCATGGATGGGGGGACCCATCCAAGGTAAGTAGAGGTAAATAGAGGTAAGTTTATTTTTTATTTTTTTAAAGTAGCATAGGGGGGCCTAACTTGGGCCCCCCTACATGCCACTGTGCCCAATGGCCATGCCCAGGGGACAGAAGTCCCCTGGGCATGGCCATTGGGCAAGGGGGCATCAAGGACAGGAGTCATTTCAATGGGGGTTGTGCATCAAAAAATGGCGCAAGTCCGGTTAGAGCCATGATTTTTTACTCTAACCTGACTTGCACCATTTTTTGACGCACAAGCCCCATTTTTCCCTACGCCAGCGCTGCCTGGTTAGAGTCATTTTTTTTTCTCTGACCAGCCCGCAGTGTTGGCTAATGTCAGTCCTTAAATAAGGCGCCCGCCTAGTGCGTAGGAATGGCGTTAGCCGGTGGTACATTTTTGGACGCAAACCAGCACAGGCGCTGCTTTGCGTCAAAAAGTATAAATATGGGCCCCAGTATGGGCCATTGAGATACGCTAAAAATAAATGTAATTTTTTCTTTTCTAGTCAATAAATTGTTTATTGGTGTTGAACTCCCGTGTACAGACTTTGCCTGTTGCATTTGAACCAACTTTTTAGAGATAGGTTGAAATTTATGAAGTTTGATTGATTAATGGCTATCGTAAGTGGAGTAGAAGGTAAGCAGATTTTCTGCATATACTTCCTATGTGCTCTCTTTGAGCTACATCTGGCAGAACATTACGGTATCATTTGGCTTTAGAATGATGATACAGCCAGGGGCAGTTTTCGTTTTAGCTTGACAATTGTTTCAAAAGGTTTTTTTTGTGTCTGTTATTTCACATACTATAATGTATTCTATTTCATGTCAGTGAAGTGATGTTTATGGCTTGGACTGGTGATGTTGTATTTTCAAGCTAAGGCACTATAAACATTCAACCTTGTTACACTTGCGCCTCTTCGCTTTTATGAAGATAACAGCTCTGCTTTCGACTCTAAACGTAACCTTGGTCTTTACTTTTTTGAACACTCACGTAGTTTTCAGATGTAAAAGTGAAATCCCTACCTTTACCATGACCTACCACTGGTTCTTTTATATCAATCTAAACCATGGAGTTACAAGTCGATTTATTAGCTGTAGCGCCTATGAGGCGCTAACTCTAGGTCCCTACCTTTTGACTCCTGAGGACCCCCATTGAATCACTACTGGAAGCCGGAGACCTCCAAACAATGTATACAATTTAAAACATTTAAACAGTAATTCACAAAAAATATGCAAACAAGTACACACCAAATAAATACTCAAATTACTAATGATATATTTATTTTATATTAAAAACTTATGCAGAAAATCAAAACAATTGAAGGAGAAGTTTGCTGCTGCATCTTGGTAACTAACTTCATTATTTGGTTTTATTTAGGAAAGCTGACTCCTGAGGTCAGACTCTACATTTCCCTAGTGATTTCTGTTTTTATTTTTTAGGTACATAAGATCTCAGAAAGCTTTTACACAAGGAAGGAAGGAAGTAAAAGCAGAAGGACATCTCATGTTTCCATTGCCTCTCTGTCACATATAATTCATTCGTTTTATAGCACCTCGCTACAAGATGTAGAATTCATATGTCATTCGCAATGGTAGGTTTTTCTTTTTCTAAGAGCACTTGGTCTGGAGAAGCAAAAACTCAGGATTGACAACATAAGACAGTGGTTAGCGTTGACTTTAAAAAGATTGTTTTTCTACGCAAGCAAACCTTTTTTTAGCAGCATAAGGATAATGAAAGGCGGGAAAAAAACAAACTTTCTAATTTGTGCCATGCAGTTTGCATGCAAATCTTTGATGGCAATTGAGATTTTCCTAGCCTTGGTGTCAGAAAGGCTAGATTTTATTAAAGACACGGAGGCGAGTATTATGCCTTCTTTTCTTACTTTATTCATACAGCAGCCAAGAACTACAAATCCCAGAAAACCCTGCGAAAGAACTACAAAAACGACATCACAATGGAGGTAACCAATCCCACACCGAGTGTAAGTACAACTATCTTAACTGCGAGCAACAAGCCCTCTTTTCTTGGGAGAGTCAGTCAAAGTCAATTGAGAGCCAAATCATTACCAAAGAGTCAATAGAGCCAACAGGAAATCCAAGAAGGAGTCCATGAGGAAGAAAAACGAATCGAACCGGTAACCATGAAGAACAAAGAGGTGAACTGGAACCCAGAAAATCCGCATGATAATCAGCCGGATGTAGCAGAGCTGGTTGAAGGTAACGCAACTGTGAAGGAAACATAAAGGAGGCAGGATAATACTCGCCCCGTGTCTTTAATAAAATCTAGCCTTTCTGACACCAAGGTTAGGAAAATCTCAATTTTATTACAAGACCGGAGGCTCATATTATGCTAGTTTAAAGCAAGGAAATAACATTGTCCAATGGATGATCAACAGGTTTACAATAAAAAGTTCTAAAAGTGCTGACGTTTGACCAATCTGCAGATCTGAGAATGTCCTGCAATCCAGTCCCTGCCCAAAAGGTGCAAGAGGCAACAGCCCCCCTCACGGAATGGGCACCAAAAGAAAGGGTAGAAATGTCCGCAAGGGACATTAGCCATTTAACCCAACGGGCCAGAGTGGGAGCAGAAACCGGCTTATGTGGTTTTTGAAAGGAAATCAGCAACTGGGAAGAAGAAACGTTTCTAAGATCTGCAGTTCGAGAAACGTAAGACTTCAAACAATTGCCAACACACAGCTTAGGTTGAGAGGGAAAAAAGGGATAAAACACAGATGATAAATTAGTCTTGGTACGTCTATTAACCTGGAAATAAACCCCTAGAGCGGAAAAACGGTAAGAGAAAACATCTAAAGCTTTCACATCAGCGACACGTTTAAAAGAAACCAAACATAAAAGCATTGTTAATTTAGCAGACAAATGTTTAAGAGATAACTGATCATTATCCGGCCATGAAATAAAAAGACGAAGCACAGTATTAACATCCCACATAACATTGTATTTAGGAACAGGAGGTTTAACAAAACGTACTCCCTTTAACAAACGGCAGACCAAAGGATGTTCCCCAATAGGTCTTCCGTCCACTCTGACATGTTCTGAAGAGATTGCCGATCGGTAAGTATTAACAGTCCGGTAAGCTTTACCCTGAGACGCTAAAGAAGTGAGGAAATTGACCACTAAGGATACATGCGCTGAAACGGGATCTAAATTCCTGTCCAGACACCAGCTACACCAGGCCAATCAGGCCGACTTATAAACCCTCGCTGTGCCTGGGGCCCATGATTGCTGGATAGCTTCCTCCGAAATTCCTGGGGTTCTCCAGGAAGCCCAGAAATCCTCCAGGCCACTAGATGAAGGTCGTTGTCTATTATTAAGGGATGAGGAAGGCCTTGAGGGTTCAAGAGCAAACCTGGAAAGGGAGGAATCAACACTGGAAAATCCGCAGCTAGTTCCAAAATAATTGGGTACCAAGGCTGGGACTGCCAAAGCGGGGTGATCAATACAAGGGATGAACTCTGTCTGCGAACTTGTGCTAAGACCCGAGCAATAAGAAGAAATGGAGGAAAGGCGTAAAGGAGAGAAGGGGGCCACGACTGAAGGAAGGCGTCCGTGGCCAGAGCCAAGGGGTCCGGTCTCCAACTGAAAAAGGAAGGGAGTTGTGAGTTGAGTCGGGAAGCAAAGAGGTCTATTGACATAGTGCCAAAGATGGAAGAAAGGCGATTGAATACAGAAAGGTGCAAACGCCAGTCGCTTGAATTGTGGATATGTCTGGAAAACCAATCGCCCATTACATTGAGCTGACCTGGCAGATATTCTGCCCTGACAGAAATGTTCCTCTGCAGACAGAATTCCCATAGGCTTTTGGCCAGGAAGGCTAAGGGTCTGGATTTGGTACCTCCCAAATGATTTATGTACCTGACCGCCGACAGGTTGTCCATCCGAAGAAGCACTGTGCACCTTACTCTGTCTTTTGTAAAGGACTGGATGGCAAAGGAACCTGCAAGCATCTCCAAACAATTGATGTGCAGTGTTGACTCCTGAACGGACCATAAACCCCCAGTCGAGAGTTGACCACATCTTGCGCCCCAGCCTGTCAGACTTGCATCTGACTCTAAGACAAGATCTGGGGCGGCAAAGAAAATTGTTCTCCCATTCCAGGCATCTAAATGACTGAGCCACCAAAGGAGTTCTTCCCTGGATTCTTCGTCTAGAACAACGGAATCTGAATAAGCTAGGCCCTGATGGAGATGACAAATTTTTAGTCTTTGAAGGGCTCTGTAGTGAAGAGGCCCTGGGAAGATGGCCTGGATGGAGGAGGAGAGGAGGCCCACCAGACGAGCCAAAGACCTGAGGGAGGTACTGGAAATGGATAAGGCGTGTTGAATCTCTTTCTTTATCAAATCTACTTTCAATTGAGGGAGTTGAAAGACTGAATCGACTGTATTCACCAAAAAAATGAGAAACTCCAACTGTTGAGAAGGGATAAGGACTGATTTGATTGGATTGATAAGGAAACCCAGACTTAACAACAGATTCTGGCAAAGGTCCAGATGGACCAAAAGACGAGATCTGTCCTGGGCCATAATGAGGAGATCGTCGAGATAGACAATGAGCCTGACTCCCTGAGCCCTGAGAAAGGCGACAACCGGTTTGAGAATCTTGGTAAAACACCAAGTGGCTGAAGACAAGCCGAAGGGCAGCGTCCTGAATTGGAAGAAAGAATCTTCCAACTGAAACTGAAGGAACTTCCTGAAAGCTGGATGCACGAGAACCGTTAGATAGGCGTCCTGGAGATCTAGACGGACTAGCCAATCACCCTGGAGGAGAATGTCCCTGAGATGGAGGATCGTCTCCATCTTGAAGTGATGATACACCACAAAGACGTTGAACAATCTTAAATTTATGACTAGTCGATACTTGTTGTTCTTCTTGTGGACAAGAAATATAGTGCAAAGGTACCCCGAAGGATCGAAGGAGACCCTTTCTACAGCTTGTTTCACAAGTAGGGACTGGATCTCGCCCTGTACTAACAGAAACTGATGGTCTGAAAAATGAAGGGGAGGAGGAAGGTGGGTCTGAAAGGGACGCTGATAAAATTCTATGCAATAACCCTGCACCGTCTGCAATACCCAGGGATCTGATGTGAGAGACAACCAAGCGTCTAGACAAGAAGCTAACCTGCCTCCTACTGGAGGAAGGCCAGAACTGGAAGTTCTTACCTGTGAGATCATTCTTGGGCTTTTAACCCCTGCCATGGCCTCCACGGAAACGCCGGGGATAGAACAGGGGTTTATATCCTTGATAATCTTGTTGGGAGTCTTGGTTAAAAGATCCTCGGTTGAGGAACTGGCCTCGAGATGAGTAACGGCCGGCAAAGCGACTCCTTCCTCTGCCGGCCCTGCCAAAAACCCACTGGGAAAATATTTTCTTCATAGAAGACTGGGCTTTGTCGATGCTGGCAAATGTAGAGACATATCTGCTCATCTCTTTAATGAAAGAATCGCCAAAGAGAAGACCTTCGGCCTTAAGTCCTTCTTCCTTGGTGGATAAGTAACTCAACTTGGGGTCAATCTTGAGCAAAAGGCTCTTGCGTCGCTCCTGCGATATAAAGGCGTTGGCATTGCCAAGCATACAAATTGCCCTTTGAGCCCAGTTGGACAACGTTTCAGGGTCCACCTGACCGCCCTCCACCTTAGCCTCCTCAGCAAGGTCAAAAATCCTTGTTAAAGGACCAACCAAATCAAGCAATCTGTGCTGGCAGTTAGACCAGGCCCTATCGACCCCCTTTTTTGGATCTTTTCCAAACTTAGTAAAAAATAGCAACATGTTTGGGTCAATAGAGGGGGTATCAGCCACCTTAGATGGGAGGGATGGTCTGGGACATTCGGATTTAAGTTTATTCCTGCATGACTTATACAAGTAGGGTCAAACATGGGTTCCCCAAACTGGTCCACCAAGTCCTCAGACAGTGCGAGGGATTAAACATCCGAGGGAGAAATTTTACGCCTTTTCTCCAAAGGCCCAGGCTTGACAGAGATGTCAAAGGAGTCATCATCATCACTGTCTGTATCTCTGAGGTGAGTAACATAAATGGGAGAAGAAGGGAGCCCCGAAATATTCGCCTCTCTGGTTGGAGGCCCAGTTTGCCCAGAAACGCCTTTATGAGGCACCCGGGAGGGAGCCGCACGTTTCGTTCCCTTTTTTGAAGGGACATAACCAGAGGGCTGAAGCATTTTAGATAATGAGGCTTCCAAATTTTGGGAAATATCCAACATGGAAACGGAAACGGCATGTTGCACTGAATCCTTAATAAAAGACTTCAAATTGTCTTTTAAAGACTGAGGGGGTAATTCCAACTTTGGCGGTCGGTGTTAAAGCGGCGGCTAAACCACCAACAGTCTGGCGGTTAAAAAAATGGAATTCCGACCCTGGCGGAAACCGCCAACAGAGACCGCCACTTCAACACACCGCCCGCCACAGTGGGACAAACAAACAGCGCGGCGGTCACCGCCAACAGACAGGCGAGAGTCAATGTACCGCCCACCCCATCACAACCTACCAATCCACCACCTTTTCCGGGGCGGTAGCCCCGCCAATAAAAACACGGTGGAAACAGCCATTTCGAACAGAAAACGCTCACCTCCATACACCCACGAGGAATCTGGACAGCATGGAACCCGAACTCCACATCCTCCCAGCGATTGTCTACCTGCTCCTCTACCAGGAGCACGAACGCCGGTGCAGAAGACAACGGTGAGTACTGCACCTACGACACAGGGGAGAGAGGAGGGAAAAAATTACGGGGACACACATACGCGACACACCCACCCCCACCCTCACCCACTACTACACACACATCAATGCATAGCAACAACTCAGAGTTACACCCCCCAAACACCCCGGAAGAATGCAAAGACAAAAGGAAATGATTCTAAACATTGGAATATATTGTATCACTGGCTTAAAAATATATCACACATCTAAAACCTTTATATACATACATTTTAAAGTCCGATCATTGTAGCAGGCATTGTCCGTGGACCACTGGGCCCAAATCACAAGGGCAAAGCCCACAAAGGATACCTGACTCCAACGGAGAGAACACTGCAGGGGCATCAGATAGCAAAACTACAGGCACCTCAGGGGGAAAGGAAGGGGGGCACCTCAGCCAGATGAGTCCACGACGCCAGATCCACGAGGGCCCTCCATGGCCACTGTTCCATCCTGGGGAGTGCAAAGCCACAGTCTCTGAAGCCTCTACAGTGGGTGGTTTACCCACTGTTCCATCCTGGGGAGTGCTAAGCCACAGTCTCTCAAGTCTCTACAGTGGGTGGTTTGCCCACTGGTACATCCTGGGGAGTGCAAAGCCACAGTCTCTCAAGTCTCTACAGTGGGTGGTTTGCCCACTGTTCCATCCTGGGGAGTGCAAAGCCACAGTCTCTCAAGTCTCTACAGTGGGTGGTTTGCCCACTGGTACATCCTGGGGAGTGCAAAGCCACAGTCTCTCAAGTCTATACAGTGGGTGGGTTGCCCACTGTTACATCCTGGGGAGTGCAAAGCCACAGTCTCACAAGTGGATAACAGTCTCCACTGGTTCTGGAGGGGGACTGGTCCCCAGAGTGCTTCGTGCAGCCCTGCCCGACACACAGGCGGGCCTGCCCCTTCCACCAATGGGCCAGCGGTGCTTGAGACGGCGGTGCCCAGTGCAGCGGTGCTTGAGATGAAGGGCCCAGTTCAGCGGTGCTTGAGACGGCGGTGCCCAGTGCAGCGGTGCTTGAGATGAAGGGCCCAGTTCAGCGGTGCTTGAGACGGCGGTGCCCTGTTCAGCGGTGCTTGAGACGGCGGTGCCCAGTGCAGCTGTGCTTGAGATGAAGGGCCCAGTTCAGCGGTGCTTGAGATGAAGGGCCCAGTTCAGCGGTGCTTGAGACGGCGGTGCCCTGTTCAGCGGTGCTTGACACGGCGGTGCCCTATTCAGCGGTGCTTGAGACGGCGGTGGCCTGTTCAGCGGTGCTTGAGACGGCGGTGCCCAGTGCAGCGGTGCTTGAGATGAAGGGCCCAGTTCAGCGGTGCTTGAGATGAAGGGCCCAGTTCAGCGGTGCTTGAGACGGCGGTGCCCTGTTCAGCGGTGCTTGAGACGGCGGTGCCCTGTTCAGCGGTGCTTGAGATGGCGGTGCACAGTGCAGCGGTGCTTGAGATGAAGGGCCCAGTTCAGCGGTGCTTGAGATGAAGGGCCCTGTTCAGCGGTGCTTGAGACGGCGGTGTCCTGTTCAGCGGTGCTTCAGACGGCGGTGCCCTGTTCAGCGGTGCTTGAGACGGCGGTGCACAGTGCAGCGGTGCTTGAGATGAAGGGCCCAGTTCAGCGGTGCTTGAGACAGCGGTGCCCTGTTCAGCGGTGCTTGAGACGGCGGTGCCCTGTTCAGCGGTGCTTGAGACAGCGGTGCACAGTGCAGCGGTGCTTGAGATGAAGGGCCCAGTTCAGCGGTGCTTGAGATGAAGGGCCCAGTTCAGCGGTGCTTGAGACGGCGGTGCCCTGTTCAGCGGTGCTTGAGACGGCGGTGCACAGTGCAGCGGTGCTTGAGATGAAGGGCCCAGTTCAGCGGTGCTTGAGATGAAGGGCCCAGTTCAGCGGTGCTTGAGACGGCGGTGCCCTGTTCAGCGGTGCTTGAGACAGCGGTGCCCAGTGCAGCGGTGCTTGAGATGAAGGGCCCAGTTCAGCGGTGCTTGAGACGGCGGTGCCCTGTTCAGCGGTGCTTGAGACAGCGGTGCACAGTGCAGCGGTGCTTGAGATGAAGGGCCCTGTTCAGCGGTGCTTGAGACGGTGGTGCCCAGTGCAGCGGTGCTTGAGATGAAGGGCCCAGTTCAGCGGTGCTTGAGATGAAGGGCCCAGTTCAGCGGTGCTTGAGATGAAGGGCCCAGTTCAGCGGTGCTTGAGATGAAGGGCCCAGTTCAGCAGTGCTTGAGACAGCGGTGCCCTGTTCAGCGGTGCTTGAGATGAAGGGCCCAGTTCAGCGGTGCTTGAGATGAAGGGCCCAGTTCAGCGGTGCTTGAGACGGCGGTGCCCTGTTCAGTGGTGCTTGAGACGGCGGTGCACAGTGCAGCGGTGCTTGAGATGAAGGGCCCAGTTCAGCGGTGCTTGAGATGAAGGGCCCAGTTCAGCGGTGCTTGAGACGGCGGTGCCCTGTTCAGCGGTGCTTGAGATGAAGGGCCCAGTTCAGCGGTGCTTGAGACGGCAGTGCACAGTGCAGCGGTGCTTGAGATGAAGGGCCCAGTTCAGCGGTGCTTGAGACGGCGGTGCACAGTGTAGCGGTGCTTGAGATGAAGGGCCCATTTCAGCGATGCTTGAGATGAAGGGCCCTGTTCAGCGGTGCTTGAGACGGCGGTGCCCTGTTCAGCGGTGCTTGAGACGGCGGTGCCCTGTTCAGCGGTGCTTGAGACGGCGGTGCACAGTGCAGCGGTGCTTGAGATGAAGGGCCCAGTTCAGCAGTGCTTGAGACGGTGGTGCCCTGTTCAGCGGTGCTTGAGACGGCGGTGCACAGTGCAGCGGTGCTTGAGATGAAGGGCCCAGTTCAGCGGTGCTTGAGACGGCAGTGCCCAGTGCAGCGGTGCTTGAGATGAAGGGCCCAGTTCAGCGGTGCTTGAGACGGCGGTGCCCAGTGCAGCGGTGCTTGAGATGAAGGGCCCAGTTCAGCGGTGCTTGAGACGGCGGTGCCCTGTTCAGCGGTGCTTGAGACGGCAGTGCCCTGTTCAGCGGTGCTTGAGATGAAGGGCCCAGTTCAGCGGTGCTTGAGATGAAGGGCCCAGTTCAGCGGTGCTTAAGATGAAGGGCCCAGTTCAGCGGTGCTTGTGACGGCGGTGCCCTGTTCAGCTGTGCTTGAAAAGGCGGTGCACAGTGCAGCGGTTCATGAGATGAAGGGCCCAGTTCAGCGGTGCTTGAGATGAAGGGCCCAGTTCAGCGGTGCTTGAGACGGCGGTGCCCTGTTCAGGGGTGCTTGAGACAGCGGTGCCCTGTTCAGCGGTGCTTGAGACGGTGGTGCACAGTGTAGCGGTGCTTGAGATGAAGGGCCCAGTTCAGCGGTGCTTGAGATGAAGGGCCCTGTTCAGCGGTGCTTGAGACGGCGGTGCCCTGTTCAGCGGTGCTTGAGATGGCGGTGCACAGTGCAGCGGTGCTTGAGATGAAGGGCCCTGTTCAGCGGTGCTTGAGACGGTGGTGCCCAGTGCAGCGGTGCTTGAGATGAAGGGCCCAGTTCAGCGGTGCTTGAGACGGCGGTGCCCAGTGCAGCGGTGCTTGAGATGAAGGGCCCAGTTCAGCAGTGCTTGAGACGGCGGTGCCCTGTTCAGCGGTGCTTGAGACAGCGGTGCCCTGTTCAGCGGTGCTTGAGATGAAGGGCCCAGTTCAGCAGTGCTTGAGATGAAGGGCCCAGTTCAGCGGTGCTTGAGACGGCGGTGCCCTGTTCAGCGGTGCTTGAGACGGCGGTGCACAGTGCAGCGGTGCTTGAGATGAAGGGCCCAGTTCAGCGGTGCTTGAGATGAAGGGCCCAGTTCAGCGGTGCTTGAGACGGCGGTGCCCTGTTCAGCGGTGCTTGAGACGAAGGGCCCAGTTCAGCGGTGCTTGAGATGAAGGGCCCAGTTCAGCGGTGCTTGAGACGGCGGTGCCCTGTTCAGCGGTGCATCAGATGAGTGTCCAGCTCAGCGGATCCGGCCTTGGCATGGAGGTCCTTCGCCACCTGACCTGTGGCTGGCGGTGCCTTCCTGCCCATCTGTCGTGTGACTGGCGGGGCCTTCCTGGGCTGCAGTACCGGGCCTCTGGCTGTCCTCCTGCCCACCTGGGATGGGGCAGGCCGGACCCTCCTGGCCAGCTGGGCTGCTGGCGGACTTGTCGGGCGTGCTGCCCTTCCCAGCCTTCCCTGTTCGCCTGTGGCCCTTCCCCACCTTTGGCGGTGTGCCAGGCGGCACCACACTTCCTGCCGGAGCCATGGTAGGGATTTTGGTCCCTGGTGTCTTCGGCCTCTCGCGCCGGCCACTAACAATCTTCGGATGTTTTACCGGGGGTGGGCTGGCCGTGCCTTGGCTCCTTACTAAACTGGCTGCCCTTGAGGGTGGGGGACTCCACAGTCCATGGCACACTGTCATTCGAGGTCCCGCTTTTGTGGTGGCTGAGGTGCTGACTGGAGTCCTATGAGGTGGATGGGGTGGGGGAGTTGTTGGAAAGAGGTCAAGTTTGGAAAGGAAAACCAATTTAGGAACAGAGGGACGGGTAGGTGTAGTGGGTATGGGAGTGGAGGAAGAGGTTGTTGTTGTAGGAGTCTTCAGTCTGGTGTCTTTGGGTGCAGGTGCTTGGGCTGGATGCTGTTGTGAGGTGGATGGCTGTTGGGTGGGTGGCTGCCTGCGTTTGTGTAGCTTGGAAGAGGGGGTCACAGACACAGTGGAAGAGGACACAGGGGACGTGTAAATGGTAGTGGGGGTGGTGACTGCACGTGTGGGGGGGTTCTGGTGGGTGTGCTGGTGATGGACGTAGTGGCTGAAGATGTTGTGCATGCAGGTGTGAGTGGAGACGTGACAGGGAGGGAGGAGGGAGACGAGGAGGAGGGGGACACAGTGGAGGCAGTGGGTGTTGGTATGTCTGTATGTGGATGTTGCTTGTGTGAATGCTTGTGTGATGTGTGGTGCTTATGTCTGGATGAGCTTCCCTTGGGTGTTGAGGTGTGTGCAGGCTGGTCTGATGGTGTGTCTGGGATAAGCAGAGGTACAGGTGATAGGGTATGGGTGGAGGAAGTTGGAGGGGGGAGGCTAGAGACAGGGACAATTGCTGCCATCAGTGCTGAGGCCAGAGTATTGAACGATCGCTGATGGGCAGCCTGACCAGAATGAATGCCCTCCAGGAATGCATTACTCTGGTGCACCTCCCTTTCTACACCCTGGATGGCATTCAAAAGGGTAGACTGCCCAACAATGAGCGTCCTCAGGAGGTCAATGACCTCCTCACTGAGGGCAGCAGGGGTGACAGGGGCAGGGCCTGAGGTGCCTGGGGCGAAGGAGATGCCCACCTTTCTGGGTGAGCGGGCACGGGCCAAACGCTGAGGGGCTGCTGGGAGGGCGGTGCTGGTGCGCTGGGTGGTGGCTGTACCTGTTGTTGCGGGGGGCACGGATGTTGCCGCCACCACAAGGGAGCTCCCTTCAGAGGACGAGTCCGTGTCACTAATGTCTGCACGAGTCCCCGCTGTGGAGCTCCCCTCGCCCTCCGTCCCACTGGTGTACTCGGAGTCCGTTGCATGGCCCTCCAGGGCCATGTGGGATGCAGCTCCCTCGTGCTCCGATGCCACTTCTCCTCTGCCTGATGATGCTAATGCACACATGAACAGGAAGACCACAAAAAAGGAAGGGGGGGGAAATAAAGACATGTTGAGTGCATGCATTGGCGACACAGTTGGCGGAGAGGTCAGACACAGAAGCCCCCTGCAATACGCCGCGTACTTGGGGTCCACTACTCAATCCGTGGGACATGCCTATGGACGACAACTGCACACATAGATGTCACAGGGCCATGGATAACTGTACTTGGCACCCTACAGAGGTTGGGGGAGGGGGCACAGGGCCATGCTTTACGGAGGGGCCCAGCCTACAGAAATCGCCCTGGCCTAGGGATACCCACAGCCCTCCTCCCCCACCCAGACACCTCCACTGCGTGCAAAGTCAGCAGAATGAGGTTGTACTCACCCCCTTGAGTCTGCTGTGATGTCCTCACGCGCCCATCCAAATCGGGGTAGGCCACCGCCAGGATCCGGGACATCAGGGGGGTCAAAGTACGACTGGCACCCCTCCCACGTTGGGAGGCCATCCCCAGCTGAGCCTCCGCCGTCTTCCTGCTCCAGCGTCGGATGTCCTCCCATCTCTTCCGGCAGTGGGTGCCCCGTCTGTGGTGGACCCCCAGGGACCGGACGTCCTTGGCCATGGCACGCCAAATGGCTATCTTCTGGTGGGCGCTGACCTATGTGAAATGTACAGGGGGAGAAAAAGAGTCATCACCTTCTGCACCCTCAATGTGAGTGGCCCCCCATCCCTACCCTTGCCATGTGGTACATCCTGTTATCCGTCGTCTGATGCATGCCTCATTCGCTCCCCTCACCTCCATCTTTCATCCACCCGACTCAACACAGGCATTGGCCACAAAGCATGGTTCCAGTGTACTTACCTGTTGGTCTGGAGGACCGTAGAGTAGCGCATACTGAGGGAAGACCCCATCTACGAGTTTCTCCAATTCCTGAGCAGTGAAGGCAAGGGCCCTTTCCCCAGTCGCATGAGCCATTGTCTCTTCCAGACCGAGGTCACAGCAGCACTTGCAATGTAGGTCCTCTCCTGTCGAAGATCAGGTATCGAGTGATTAAGCAGATAGAAAATGGCGGTCACGCCCGCGGCGGTGCGTACCGCGGCGGTGCGTACCGCGATCGCAGGCGCACATCGTCATTGGCTCCTGAGACCCATAGGGTTCAATGTTAACCAATGCTGCTTTACGCCGCGGTCTTCGACCGCCTACCGCCACGGTGTGCCACGCCAGCGCATTGAACTCACATCCCATTGTCACACTTCACAGGTCAGGCAGCCGCCATTTCAAGGGCCCACATGGCTTACTTTTAACTGCATCACACATACCTAGGCCTTGCATCAACACTCCTACAAACCATTCAATGCATTGGGAATTGTGTTTTGTGCAAACTGTGGTTACGCACCTGTGGGCTGATTGACTCTGTGCTCGCTGTTGTCCTACATAGGCACCGTCCGCTGGGACATGCGAGGAGATGGAGGAATCTTCCCGTGTACAGACCGCTGGTAGACCTGTCGACAATGGAGGAAAGACATGTCATACTGACATACAGGCTTGACCGAGCCACTATTCAGGAACTGTGTGCCCAGCTGGAGCCAGACCTGATGTCACCCATCCGCCAACCAACAGGGATCCCACCTCTAGTGCAGGTGCTGTCAGTACTCCATTTCTTTGCAAGTGGGTCATTTCAAACAACAGTGGCCATATCATCAGGGATGTCCCAGCCTATGTTTTCCAAGGTGTTGTCCAGAGTGTTGTCTGCCCTTCTGAAATACATGCGGAGCTACATTGTTTCCCTGAGGTGCAGGATTTGCCTACAGTGAAAGGTGATTTCTATGCCCTTGGACATATCCCCAACACATGTGGCTTTAGTACCCCCCAGCAGGAGTGAACAAGTGTACAGAAACAGAAAGAGTTATCATTCGATGAATGTACAGATGGTGTGTTTGGCAGACCAGTACATCTCCCATGTTAATGCCAAGTTCCCTGGCTCTGTGCATGACGCCTACATCATGCGGAATAGCAGCATCCCTTACGTGATGGGGCAACTCCAGAGGCACCGTGTGTGGCTAATAGGTGACTCTGGTTACCCCAACCTGTCCTGGCTACTGACCCCAGTGAGGAATCCACGGACAAGGGCAGAGGAACGGTACAATGAGGCCCATGGGAGAACTAGGAGGGTGATCGAGCGGACCTTCGGCCTTCTGAAGGCCAGGTTCCGCTGCCTCCATATGACAGGTGGATCCCTATTGTACTCACCAAAGAAGGTGTGCCAGATCATCGTGGCCTGCTTTATGCTTCACAACCTGGCTTTGCGACGCCAGGTGCCTTTTCTGCAGGAGGATGGTCCAGATGGTGGTGTTGTAGCAGCTGTGGAGCCTGTGGAGAGTGAAGAAGAGGAAGCCGAAGAGGATGACATAGACAACAGGAACACAGTAATACAGCAGTATTTTCAATGACACACAGGTAAGATTCTAACCCGTCATATTACATATACTTAACCCCTACTACCTCTCTACTGTCTGACCTTTTCCCCCTGTGTATGGTAACTGAGTTGTGACTTTCCCTTCCAATTTCAGAGATGTGGGCCAAACTGTGTGACATCTGCTTTGTTTCCCCATGGACTACAGCTGTGTGACAGTGGTATGTTGGCATCACAATGTAAATATGCATTTTGGCACAGTAATCTCTAATACATTAGTACAAAATCACAGCCAGACTCCTGATAGTTTTGTGCAATAACTGTGTTTATTTCAGTCCTCTATATTGGTGGGTGATTGCAAATCGGTGAGGGGTGATGGTGGAGGATTGTCCATGGCAGAGTCCAGAATATTAGTCTCACAGGTGCAATGTCCAAATGCCTGTGGAAAGTGGAGCATGGGCAGTATAAGAATGGACAGGGTGTCAATGTGGGACAGTGGGATGACAATCAGGGAGGTATCCTTTCCTGGCGGGGGTCTTGGCATCTTACTCTGTCTTCTTCCTGGATCTCAGGGCCCGCTTGCGGGGTGGTTCTCCTTCTGCAGGGGGTGGGGTGCTGGTGGCCTGTTGGTCCAGTGGCGGGGCCTCCTGTCCACTAGGGCCGGCGGAGGTGGTAGGCAGTTCTTGGTCCATGCTAGTGTCAGGGGCCCTCTGTCCTGCCACAGTGTCCCGCAATGTGGTGACTACCTGATTCAGAGCCCCTACAATGGTGGCCAGGGCGGAACTGATGTTTTGTAGTTCCTCCCTGAACCCCAAATACTGTTCCTCCTGCAGAAGCTGGATCTCCTGAAACCTGGCAAGGACTGTCGCCATCGTCTCCTGGGAGTGGTGGTAGGCTCCCATGATGGAGGAGAGGGCCTCGTGGAGAGTGGGTTCCCTGGGCCTGTCCCCCCACTGTCGCACAGCAGCCCTCCCAGTTCCCTGTTTCCCTGTGCCTCTGTCCCCTGGACCGTGTGCCCACTACCACGGCCCCCAGGTCCCTGCTGTTGTTGGGGTGGTGGGTTAACCTGGGTGCCCTGTAGTGGTGGACACACCGCTGATTGATGTGTCCTGGGGACTGAGGGATGGGCCCGCTGGGTGGGTGCTGTGCTGGTGTTGCCAGAGGGGGGAAGGTCTGCTATGGGCTGTGGCTGTCTGAGGGGAACCGACTGTCCCGAGGTCCCCGATGGGCCGGGCTGGTCATCTAGATCCAGGTCGACAGAGGTGCTGTCCTCACTGTGGGCCTCTTCTGGGGGTGGAGTGGACATTTGTGGACCCTCCTGCGCGGTGACGTGGCGTTCAGGTCCTGCAGGGGTATAAAAGTATGGTTATTGCATTTGTGTGTGCCATAGCGTGTAATGGGTGGGTGCCCTTGTACCCCAGTGCTGGCATTCCCGTGTGGGGGCTTTTGTGACGGTGATTTGGTGGGTGATGGGTATGTTCAGTGGGCATGCTTTGGTGATGGGTGTCCATGCTTTGTGGTCGCATGCAGGGCTTGGTGTTGGGATGGGCGGGCTGTGATGTGGAGACATTTGCAAGGAGCAGGATGTGATGGGGGTGAGGGTGAGGGTGGGGGTATGAGTTGGCATGCTGGTGGGGAGGGGGGATGAAGTAGTGAAGATGAGACTTACCAGAGTCCATTCCTCCAGATACTCCTGCGAGGCCCTCAGGATGCAGGATCGCCAAGACTTGCTCCTCCCATGTTGTAAATTCTGGGGGAGGAGGTGGGGGTCCGCCGCCAGTCCGCTGTAACGCGATGTTGTGCCTGGATACCATTGAACGCACCTTCCCCCGTAGGTCGTTCCACCGCTTCCTGATGTCGTCCCTAATTCTTGGGTGCTGTCCCACAGCGTTGACCCTGTCGACTATTCTGCTCCATAGCTCCATCTTCCTGGCAATGGTGGTGTGCTGCAACTGTGTCCCGAAGAGCTGTGGCTCTACCCGTACATTTTCCTCCACCATGACCCTGAGTTCATCCTCAGAGAACCTGGGGTGTCTTTGCGGTGCCATGGGGTGGTGTGGGTGATGTGTGGGCTGGATTGTGTGGTGATGTGTATTGGTGTGTTGTGTGAAGTGCGTGGAAATATTGCTGGGTGAAAGTTAAATGCGCGTATGGGTGCTCAGTTCTCTTTTTCTCAGTGCGTGGTCCCGATTCTGTAGAAGTGGGTGTTTGTGGGTGATGTGGGTGTGTGTTTTATATTGTGTTGGGTGTGTGGGAGTGGTGTTTGTATGTTTATCAGGTGTGTGTTTTTCAATTTGTCCAATGTGGATGTGTTTTGTAAATGTGTGTGTATTTTGAGCACGACGGTGTGTACCGCCAATGGATTACCGCGGTTGAAAGACCGCCGCGTGGATTCGTGGGTCGTGATAGTGTGGGCGTATTTCTGTTGGCGTGACAGTGGAGGTTTGGTCATCGCCAGTTTCTCGCTGGCCTTTGGTGTGGCGGACTTTTGTGGATGTCTGTATTTTGGCGGTTTGCCTGTTGTGGGTCACAATGACCGTGCCGGTTTACCGCGGCCGCGGCGGTATGTTGGCAGTCTTCTGACAGCGGTAAGCGGCTTCTACCGCCAATGTTGTAATGAGGGCCTGAGTCTGTTCATCCCCAGACATAATGATAATAGCAATAAAAAGTAATTTTTTTTTTTTTTTTAAGAAAAAGTTATAATTAATATAAAATTAAGGGTAATAAAAAACTATTATAACACCAAAAAATGTATTAGCCAAAAACCCCAGGAAAAACAGAGAAAAAACTCCCACAAAAGATGCTGCTTATGTGGAGAGGAAAAACCAGACAAGCAGGGGTTATCCTGACTGGGGCAGGAGGGTGTGTGTCAGGGCAGAGCCCCTGGAAGCCTGCCGGAGACAGACGGCAGCTGTAAAGGGAAAGGGAATCCCTGCCGACCAGAAAGGAAGCTGCTAGACAAACGAGGGTAAAGCTGAAAGGCTTCCCTCAGAGCTGAAAGGCTTCGAAGAGCCGTTAGAACCTAACGGCTAAAAATAGAACGCCTCAGGGCTCAAGAACAGAGCCCGCGCTAAGAAAGAGACGCCCAAGGCATACAAAAGCCTAAAGGCAAGTAAAACAATTAATATATACAACACGACATACTAGGCCTTAAAAACATTGTGACTTATAAATAACGTAAAATAAGCGAGCAGAGTACTTATCTTGACTGCGAGCAGCAAGAAAAGAGGGCTTGTTGCTCGCAGTTAAGATAGTTGTACTTACACTCGGTGCAGGATTGGTTACCTCCATTGTGATGTCGTTTTTGTAGTTCTTTCCCAGGGCTTTCTGGGATTTGTAGTTCTTGGCTGCTGTATGAATAAAGTAAGAAAAGAAGGCATAATATGAGCCTCCGGTCTTGTAATAAAATTCATAGCTCACTGTGCTAGAATACGATTGTGACTTATGAACTGCACAGTAACAAAATAATCTCGGTCACAGCACAGAAGCATTAACCTCTTGTGCCATGCACATAAAATATTTTTCTTTGCATGATACACATTCTCTGCATCAGCCGTATTAACCATCTGCATATCTTAGAAACTGCCACTAGACAAAACTCCCATCTTTCTCCAGCAGGTACATTAAACACCAGAGTTATCTTGAAGATTTTATTTTCACCTGAAAGTTGCTGGTTCTACAAGGAACTATGAAGTGCTTGTACAACTGCTGCACAAATAAAAACACACACCTGTTTCTGTCAGGCCCCAGCTGGAGAAGTATCTTTCTGTCACTCTAGGCCTGCGGACCCCCTGGGAATGTGTCACTGACCCCTGAGTGTCCGCGGACCACAGGTTGGAAAATACTGATATAGGTTTCAAATTGGGTCGGGGTACTTGGCATAGGGGATGGTAAGTAGAGCTGCACTGTATATATATTATGTTCCTTAGTTCTTGTATTTGTGTATCTGTCGGTGTGTGTGTGTATGTATGTACAGGGAGAGAAGCAGAACAGCATCAGCTTAGAGAATGGAAATGTCCTCATTCAATTATTGGATGCCTGAAGCCTGTCTGAAAAAGTTTCTTAAGGTAGTCTCAGTTGGGAATTGAGAGCAGGTAGCTGAGAGAGAATTAACTGATAGAGATAGGAAAAATGTACTGAATCTGAAGACTGGTAGGAGTTGTAAACAGTTTCTCTGAGAGAAAACTTTATGAAAGTAGCCCCAACATAGAGTACCTGGGACCTTATTCTGAGAATACTAAGGTGGCTTTGTAGTATGACCCCTTGCAGCAATGTGAGAGATAGATCCTTTGGTGTAGGAAAAGGCTGGACCAGCTTTAGCCTCTTTTCACTATAAGCACTAAGGGCCATATTTACTAGACATCACTGTGTTGCAGCAGCAATACGCCCAAAAAAGTTGCGATGCTCAAGAATCCATTACGACTCCATGAATGCACCATATTTACAATTTGGTGCATCATGGCGCAAGGACTCAAGGAGCATCAGAAATTCTGATGCATATATGAGAACTTTGACATAACAATTCTGCCCAAAAAGTGGTGCATTGCTGAGGTTGCTCTCAAAACTGATGCAACTTCAGTGATGCATCAAATTTAGAGGTGCTGCGTCAGTTTGAAAAGATGCAAGTAGCCTAATGTTTTGGACCAATTTAAAAAACTGTTAAATGGTAGAATATCACCATCTACACTTTTACATTGGTCCTGGATATAAGAGGCTGTGCCTGCAGTATATCTATGTGTCACATTGCAGTGGGCATAGCCTACATATGTGTATGCAGAAACCTGAGTATTGGTGACATAGTGAGGCAATGCATGTATTACCTACCTTATGTGCGTACTTACCTGTTGTCCTTTCGGAGTACACAGCCTTGGATTTGGGGACCTCTTTCTCAGTAGATAAGAGACAATCTTGGCCTGTCCCTGGCAAACAATATACTACACACATAGCCTTGCTGCAGAGAATGATGAATGACGGTCCCAGCTAGGTCAAGGGAGCCCCACACCATGATTTGCATGTGTGTGGACTCACTACCAACAGAAGGGAAGTGTAATACAGACATATTCCATTGTGTAAAGTGACTTCAGCTGGTTAAATCACTAATGAAAAGCCACTGTGTCATTTTTATGCCTGGGTAAAGCAGCATAGGAATTTTGACATATTTTGAGGAATTCCCAACAACGCGTCCCTTTCCTAAACTATTGTAAACATGGATGTGTCAGCTCTGTGTGGGATTTTAAGAGGAAATGCCTACCTTACATATATAATTAACTTAACATGATGTAGACAGTTGTGGCACAGGTTACAAATGGCGCACAGGAGAGAAAAGTGATGCATTTTACCAAATCTGTTATTTTGTAAATATGGAGCAGGTAATGCACCATTGTTGCCTAAAAAAAATTACGCAATAACGCTGCAAGCTCCTTGTAAATATTGGCCTACGTATCATGCTAGCTGGTAACATTAAGTTAAATCAGAGTATGGATGCTATGAGGGGTTGACCTGGCTTAGTCAACCTAGTATTTTCCTAATGTGTTAAACTTGGTAAGTAGTATGCCAGTATTTTAATTGTTCTTTTACTAAGCAGATCTTTAGAACTGTGTTCACTTCATAAAAAAAGATAATTCATAGACAATTCTATTATATATCTTGGTTTTGGTAGAGAGAACAAACAAACCAGACTAGTAAGAGTTCAAATGTGTAACTGAAATGAAAAAATGACAGAAAGCCCCTAGATTAGACATATTTCTTGGATTATGTCCTTAAAGCAAATAAAGTCAAGGACATAAAGCCGCACATCAGAAAGGATAAATTAGTAATAGAAAAAAAAGCTTGGTTCAACAAGATTCCTACTTAACTGTCCATGAGAAAACTTTGTCAATTAAAGGCTATGTTGCCTCATTAGGCCTTCACAACTAAAAGTGCTGACTGGTAGTTTCCTGGTATATTAACCAAACGTATCCTAAGAGACATTAAGAAACTGAATAGACACAAATGCCTGCGTGGAAAAGTACTGGAAGATTGGATGCCCATTGTTAGAAATGAGGTCTTTGGTTGGCAGTCAGTTTACCCTCTGTCCAAGCAAAGACCCTCACTCTAGTCATGGTAAGTCACACATAATCCAAATGATCCTGTGCCCACTTCCGGTAGTTTGGCACTGAGCAGTCAGGCTTAACTTAGAAGGCAATGTGTAAAGTATTTGTGCAATAAATCAAGCAAGAACATAGTATAACACCATAACAATACACCACACAGTGTTTATTAAAATATATTATATGTATCTGGATAAATGCAAGTCAAAACGATTAAGATGCAATAAGTATATGTTGAAAATATCACTGTAGAAATGATATAAAGTGTCTTTAGTCTTTTAAAAGCAACAATGACTCTTGTAAGCACAAAGTACCTGGTGTGTGTACAAAATCTCCACATGGAACCTCAGAGGAGGAGGTACGTGTAAAACATGGAGGTGTGCGTCAATTTCTCGGGCCACAAACAGCGATGTGCCTAGTATTTTCAACGCAGGGAAGACTTTGCGTCGATTTCCACTACTCGGTCTTGGATCTTCTTCGGGTTGCAGGGTTTTCGGACGCCCCGAGGACGATGCGTTGAAATCCTCGCTCTTGCAGGACAAAGTAACAGGAGCTGTGTTGATCCGGTGGGCGTTGCATGGAAATTTCGAGCGCACGGCAAGCGCTGCATTGATACCTCATAGGAAGTTGGGTTGCGTCGTTCCGGCTGGGCTTTGTGTCGATCCAGTGGGCCATGCGCTGAATTTCCAGTCATTATGCTGGTGCTGCGTCGATCCTCTCCTTGCTAATTTTTCACTGCGATGAAGGCTGTGTGTTGTTTTTATCAGGCAGTGCGTCGATCTCCGCCCCACTGGGAGTTCTTCTTGCAGGAATGAAGTCTTTTTGGTCCCGAGGCTTCAGGGAACAGGAGGCAAGCTCTATCCAAGCCCTTGGAGAGCACTTCTTCAGCACAGCCAGAGAGCAGCAAGGCAGCAGGCAACAGCAAGGCAGCAGTCCCTCTCAGAAAGCAATCAGGTAAGTCCTTTGGGCAGCCAGGCAGTTCTTCTTGGCAGGTTGCAGGTTCTGGTACAGGTTCTTTTCCAGGAAGTGCCTGAGTTGGTAGGGGCAGAGGCCCTGTTTGAATGCTCAAATGTGCTTTTGAAGTGGGGGAGGCTTCAAAGAGTGGATTAGAAGTACAAAAGGTCCCCTTTCAGTTCCATCCTGTCTGCCAGGGACCCAATAGCGGGTGTGGCAGTCCTTTGTGTGAGGGCAGGCTACTGTCCTTTGACATGTAAGTGTCAGTCCCTCCACCCTCCTACCCCAGGAAAATCCATTAAATATGCAGATGTATGCAAGTGAGGCTGAGCATCCTGTGTTTGGGGTTTGTCTGAGTGAATGCACAAGGGGGCTGTCAACTGAACCTAGCCAGATGTGGATTGTAAGGCACATAAGGATTTCAGTGCAGAGAAATGCTCACTTTCTAAAAGTGCCATTTCTAAAATAGTAATATTAAATACAGCTTCATCAGTCAGCAGGATTTTGGATTACCATTCTGGCCATACTAAATATGACCTTCCTACTCCTTTCAGATCAACAGCTACCACTCAAACAGTATATGGGGGTAGCCCTAATGTTAGCCTATGAAAGGAGCAGGCCTCACAGCAGTGCAAAAACAAATTTAGGAGTTTTACACTACCATGTCATGTAAACTACACAGGCACATGTCCTGCCTTTTGTCTACACAGCACCCTGCCCTATGGGGTACCTGGGGCACACCTTAGGCGTGAATTATATGCAGAAAAAGGGTAGTTTTAGGCTTGGCAAGTACTTTTAAATGCCAAGTCGAATTGGCAGTGACACTGCACACACAGGCCTTGCAATGGCAGGCCTGAGACCTGGTTAAGAGCTACTTAAGTGGGTGGCACAATCAGTGCTGCAGGCCCACTAGTAGCATTTAATCTACAGGCCCTGGGCACATATAGTGCACTTTAATAGGGACTTATAAGTAAATTAAATAATCAAATTGGGTATGATCCAATGTCATCATGTTTAAAGGGAGAGAGCATATGCACTTTAGCACTGGTTAGCAGTGGTAAAGCGCACAGAGTCTTAACACCAGCAAAAACAGTGCCCAAAAAAGTGGAGGGGGGCAGACAAAATGTTAGGGGTGACCACCCTAAGGCTGTCACGTCTAACACCCATATGTTAATGTTATATTGTTTCCATAAAAATAAACAGTATAGTTTACTTCCATCTTCTGCTTCGGTGAACAGCAAATTATTAGAGCTGATGGTGTGGCAATGAAGTTGTATACACCTTTGACCATTAGCTCTCTCTGATCTTCTCAAGCTAAAGAAATGAGTATTCGAGATGGTAAGAAAGCACTGGTCAGTTTCCCATGGAAAGAGTGGGGGCACAAAAGAACAAAGAGCATCTCAGGATTACATCTTGAATAAAAGTAATACATAATTACCCAAAGGACAGCTAGCAGTGAACTCCAATATTATTTGTGGTATAAATCTTATGGAATCAGATTGACCCATTCCTATGGAGCCGTGGAAGAGAGAGCCCCTCTTCACGGTTACTTTGTTCGGATTACAGTGCCAAGAAACTGCTAGAGATTACAATAAAATAAAATGCAATAAAACAGTAACCCTTATGAGTGAATTATAGTCCAAAATCTGCATTTAAAACTTTAATTTTCCTTCTAAATGTCATGAGCTGCACTTTTTGGACCTGCTAACGTTACAAAATCCCATACTGCCATAGCTTAGCTGAAATGTTTCTTTCCTGACTATTTGCATGATTTTCCATGACTTCCTATGGTAACAAATAAAAGTTATCTTTTCTGTTCTATTTAATTGCTTTACCTGTATTGGTATCTCCAACTTGCTAAACTAATCTTAAATATTCTTCCTTTATGATTAGGATTCTAGTAAAATGATGTGTGAGAACGAAGATGACACTGTGATGTGTCTAAAACTTTCACGGCTGTTCTTTCTTTTAGAGATTCAGATAGGCGGAAAAATGTTTGAATGTTAGTGTTGTGAAAAATCTATATTACATGCATATCGTATTTAGAAAACTCTTTGTTAGAGCTTACCATCTAAATGGAAATGGTTCCTATTGGTCAAACAAATATTTTACCTGTGAAAGTATACACACTTTTGTATGATTGTACCCTGTATATAAGTGCCTCAGGGAAAGAATAATAGTGTCTCTGCCTGTCTGATTGGCTAACACGCTCTCATGCTCTCACTCTCTTCAGCTTAGATCTTGCATTCGAAACTTGAGCAGTCTTTGTGGCTAGACAGACTCTCAGACACTTGTTTCTGTTTGCTATTTTATATTATATTCTTCATAATGTTCTGACTCAGATTATCCTCTGTTGCTCTTTATGAGTCACTGAACTAAATAATTCTCTTTTTTAAAGAAATTAGACTAGGGAACAGATTTATGGGACACACTTTATACTATGTTCTGTAATTCATACTTGATTTAATAAAGAAAATCATTTGCAAACAAGTGATTATTATAACTTTAAAATCAAATCACAGCTGACATTATTGACTATATGACATGAAATTTGACTGAAATTTAAAAGTGAGTTTTATAAAAGTGTGCTTTCCTTTTACCTCACTCATTTCAAAGGTCCAGAAATTGAGTGTCTGAAGAGCTGCAGAGTTTAGAAATCTAGGACTCTCAACACTCCCAAAACATTGGTAGTAGAGGTAAAGCTTAAATGATGAGGAAATAAAGCTTTAATAATTAAAAAGTGCCCAAATTAGATGAAAGCCCAGATTGCCCAGAAACTAATTTTGAAAACTGAGGGAATGCAGTTTCTGAAGCAATTGCTGATTACAATTGAAGAACTTGTGGTTTGACGGGTGTGAGTGTCATTAGGGTGAGGCTCAGAAATTGTGATGATTAATGTGGATTAGACATTTCTGAATGGATGTGAAAAAAATGTATTGATGTTTTGTATTACATTATTATGAAAGAGGTTATCAGACTAAAAAGTAGACTAAGATCCCAGGAGGGATACATAAGAGCTAGCGATTTGGTATTTTTGTCTGCTAGAAGAAGTCTAAGTTGTACAATGTTGTTGATTGCACAATATACAGGGGCGTAATAGATTCTTGTGGTTGTACTAACTTTGATTGTTGTTTGCAAAACCTGATGCACAAAGGTCACACAATACTAAATAGATCATTTTCACTGGTAGATCGAGAATTCCTTGTTGTGAGTGGAGAATACTGTTTGATTGAAAGATCGGCAGGTGTAAAACCTAAATTACAATCATTGATTGTACTATTGTTTTCTTTAGAAGGAGCAGACAGAGATTGATGTTATTCTATGATATTTAACTATTAGCATTTGTCTTTTGGTTTGTATGAAGAAATTGTAAAGAAGGGTGAACTGCTGTAAGGAGCGAGTTATTGTGCTATATTGTGCCGTGCTGGCATTGGTCAGTAGGCAGAACACTATGCTGTGATAGGTTATTGTAGGGCAAGGGTAGCAAAATCATTGGTTGATTGGATTACTGAACTGAATTCTGATTTGAAGACAAAACAATTGAGATACTGAAATTTTGATTATCAATTTTGTTGAAATTAATTTGAAATCATTAAATTTTTCAAATCTGTTAGAAGTATACTGGGAGGTGATATATTGATTCCAATAACGGAGGGTGAGGAAGTACCTCCTGAGGATACACCAGCATATGATACGATGATTGATGAACTGTCAGATACATGGTTCTGACTTCATCAATTGGGAAAGATCACTGAAACAAAGGATACATTGAGTTTTTATATATGGGGTACATTTATTCTAAGAATTCTTGACAAATTACAAGACAAATTTCAAAAAATGAAGCTACCTCTTACACCTACTCAGTTTGAAGCACTTAGCTCTTGGGAGAAAATGGCTTGAAATACAAAAGGGGAGAGGTACCAATAACAAACTAAAAAGGCAATGAGAAATTATGCAGATATGTTAGAAATTGGGTCTTTGGTTGGCAGTCAGGTTACCCCCTGTCCAAGCAAGGACCCTGACTCTAGTCAGGGTAAAAGAGAATCACCCTTAACTAACCCCTGCTCACCTCCTTGGTAGCTTGGCACAAGCAGTAGGCTTAACTTCAGAGTGCTAGGTGTAAAGTATTTGTAACAACACACACAGTAACTTAATGAAAACATTACAAAATGACACAGCATAGGTTTAGAAAAATAGAAAATATTTATCTAAACAAAACAAGACCAAAATGACAAAAATCCACAATACACAAGTCAAGTTCTCACTACAAATGCAAAAAGAGTCTTCATGTAATTTTAAACACAACGCTAACGCTATTAGTGTGAAAATGTACCTGGGTGCATCAAAAATAGCCCTGCACTGGCAAGTGTGCATCAAAAAGGGCTTGTGATGTGTCGATTTCACTCACGAGTGAGACCTTGAGTTTTTTCTCCTTTAGTCGGGTTGGCGTGCGTCGTTTCTTCTCGCCGTAGGAGAGCGATGCATCGATCCGGTCAGCACTCTCGGGCCTGGGCAGGCCTTGCGTTGTTTTTACACACCCATCTGTGTTTGTGTCAGAAATCCAGCTGCATGATGATCCCAAAAACACGCAGCGCAGGTTGTAATCTCACCAGCCTCCGTCAGCAATGCTGCGTGTCGTTTCTCCAGCGAAAGACATTGATCTTCCGGTCGCGTTGCAGGTGAGCATCGATTTTCATATGCGAAGCCAGTAGCGTGTCAATTTTTCAGCCGCAGATCGGAGTCATGTCAATCTTTTCCCCGCATGGCAGTCCGTGCTTACATTTCTCTCTCTTTGGCTGCCAGCTTCTCCTTGAAGGGTCCCAGGAACTGGATGGGCACTTCTTGTCAGAGTAGGAGTCTCAGCAGAGGCTCCAATTGCTGGCAGAGGGAAGTCTTTGCTGTCCCTGAGACTTTAAACAACAGGAAGAAAACTCTAAATCAAGCACTTGGAGAGTTGTTCACAAGAAGGAAGGCAACACAAAGTCCAGTCTTTGTCCTCTCACACAGGCAGAAACAGCAACGGTAGGATAGCTCCACCAAGCACAGTCACAGGCAGGGCAGCTCTTCTTCCTCAGCTCTTCAGCTCTTCTCCAGGTAGAGGTTCCTCTTGGTTTCCAGAAGTGTACTCAAGTCTGTGGATTTGGGTGCCCTTCGTATACCCATTTTGCCCTTTGAAGTAGGCCTACTTCAAAGAAAAGTCTCTCTTGTTTGTGAAATCCTGCCTTGCCCAGGCCAGGCCCCACACACACACCAGGGGGTTGGAGACTTCATTTTGTGAGGGCAGGCACAGCCCTTTCAGGTGTGAGTGACCACTCCTCCTCTCCCTCATAGCACATATGGCTCATCAGGAAATGTAGACTACACCCTAGCTCCCTTTTTGTCACTGTCTAGTGAGAGGTGCAACCAGCCCAACTGTCAGACTGTCCCAGACAGGGAATCCACAAACAGACAGTGTCACAGAAATGGTTTCAACTAGAAAATGCTCTGGGTTGCCAGGCAGTGGTCCAGTCTGAGGATACATACCCTGGCCTGGAAGACCAGGACTGGAAGACCAGGTTCAGGGTGTCCCCCCTGACCTGGAGGAAGGCACTACTGCTGACAGTACCCCTGCCATGTTGTCTTCTGGGGGGGCACTCCTAGTTGGGTGATGCTGGACCCCAGAAGGGAGGGCAGTGGGACAGAAGCCTCACCCCTGGCCGTAGTCACACCTGAAGGTACAGACCCCAGGTTGGAGGACTAGTTGCATGTTAACATCCCTGCACTGGTGGAAGAATTGTGCAGGACTGCTTCTACAAGCACCCTGACAATTTTGGACTCTGGGGGTGCCGCTCCGGCAGGGAGGGTACAGAGCCCTAGAGGGGAGGACCAGGGTCAGGTTGTTATCCCTAACCTGGTGGAAGGGAGAGTGGTCAAAGTGTACCAAGCACCTGGAGCTACCGCCCCCCACTCTCCACAGTCACAGTGGTTGGAGAGGCCTGAGGTCAGGCTCTCATCCCTGACACTTGTCAGGGGTCACTGTGGCTTGCTGTCCTGGTGGACAGAGCTGCCCCTGGGGGGGGGACCAGAGTCACACCCCAGGGGTGGAGTGGGCAACACCGCCGTGTTGGCCCTGGTGGTACTATCTCCCATTGGGATACATCTGTGAGCAAAGTAAAATTAGGTGCTACACAGATGGTATCTGCAGATGTGGAGAAGGGTTCCCCGTGGGTTGGCTTAGTGGGCCCTGAGAGTATGGACAGAGGGATCCAACTAGAGTCAGGAAGGCATAGAACTGGAACATGCCCCTGCTGTTGTGGGCCTGGGTCCCTGTTCTATCGCCCCAATCACGGAAGTACATAAAGGTATTGATTGTTCTCCCCTGGCTTTAGGCTGGTGGGTGGTTGTGTTGGAAATGCCACTTTCTAAAAGTGCCATTTTCATACACACAATCTTAAAATCAACTTTACTAAAAGATGCATTTTTAATTGTGAGCTCAGAGACCCCAAACACCAGGTCTATCCTCTCCCAAAGGGAATCTACACTTTAATCATATTCAAAGGTAGCCCCCATGTTAACCAAGGAGAGGGACAGGCCTTGCAACAGTGAAAAACAAATTTAGCAGTATTTCACTGTCAGGGCATATAAAACACATTACTATATATCCTACCTTAACCATACACTGCACCCTACCCTTGGGACTACCTAGGGCCTACATTAGGGGTGTCTGACATGTTAGAAAAGGGAAGGTTTAGGCCTGGCAAGTGGGTACCCTTGCCAAGTCGAATTTACAGTTAAAACTGCAAACACAGACATTGTAATGGCAGGTCTGAGACATGATTACAGAGCTACTTATGTGGGTGGCATAATCAGGGCCCACTAGTAGCATTTGATTTACAGGCCCCGGGCACCTCTAATGCACTGTACTAGGGACTTACTAGTAAATCAAATATACCAATCATGGATAAACCAATTGCGGTTTACATACACATTTTGTATAGGAGCACTTGCACTTTAGCACTGGTTAAGTGCCCAGAGTAACAGAAACAGCAAAAACCAGCACATATCAACAACCTGGAAAACAGAGGCAAAAAGTTAAGGGAGACCTCGCCAAGGATGAAACAGTTTTACAAGATGCAATTTGGGATGAACAAAGTTAAAGATGGAGAGACAGTAAGGCAGAGGGAACTAGATTATGGCCCACATTACAACCCGGCGGTCGCTGATAATGCGGCGGTAATACCGCCAACAGGCCAGAGCTAACAAAATTGGAATTATGACCACAGCGGAAACCGCTCAGATAGACAGCCACTTTAACACGCCGACCGCCATGGCGGTATCAACAAGCACAACAACGGTAACTGCCAACAGCCAGGTGAAAGACAATGTACCGCCCACACTATTACGACAGGCCTATCTGCCACCTTTTCTGGGGCTGTACCAACGACATCAAAAGCACAGTGGAAACAGAACACAGAAGTCAAAGGACTCACCTCTGAAGACTCATGGAACAACCATGATGCCATGGAGCCCGAGCTGCACATACTTCCGATGCTCGTCTACCTTTTCCTGCATTATGAACCCCAACGCAGGTAAAGACGACCACAGTGAGTACTGCTGCCCAGCACACAAGGGAGGGGGGAGGAAAAAGAGATTAACACACACACGCAACACACAACACCCCCACCCCCAACACCATACACACAACCAGATGCACAAACATTACATATCCACTCCGTACCCCTCAGGAATAATGCAAGGACAAAATGATTATAAATGCATTCAAATACAAAGTTATATACATATTTACAAATGTAGGGATACTGCCCAGTCCTCAATGTCCTTGGGCCACACTGTCACTTCACATAAGCCAAGGCCCAACCTCACTCCTGCAACAACACGGAGAGAACACTGCAGGGCATCAAATCGAAAATCATCAGGCACCTCGGGGACCGGGAATAGGGGGGCACCTCAGCCGGAAGATGGTATAACACCACTGGTCCTGGAGGGGGCTACATGCCCTGTGTGATGTCCTGGGGAGTGCAAGGCCACAGTCTCTCAAGTGGGTGGTTTGCCCACTGCTTGGTCCGGGGGGGTGCAACGCCACAGTCTCTCGAGTGGGTGGTTTTCTCACTTCTTGTTCCTGGGGAGTGCAAGGCCACAGTCTCTCAAGTGGGTGGTTTGCCTGTCGCTAGGTCCTGGGGAGTGCAAGGCCACAGTCTCTGAAATGGGTGACTACTTCCAATGGTTTTGGAGGGGGACTTGTGCCCAGTGTTATTCATCCTGGGAAGGCTGGGGTGAGTGGATGGCTTCTTCCACTGGTTCTAGAGGGGGCATTGTGTCCAGTGAGCTTCATCCAGGGAAGGATGGGGTGAGTGGATGGCTTCTTCTACTGGTTCTGGAGGGGGCCTTGTGTCCAGTGTACTTCATCCTGGGAAGGATGGGGTGAGTGGATGGCTTCTTCCACTGATTCTGGAGGGGGCATTGTGCTCTGTGATGCAGATCTTTGGTAGTGCAAGGTCACAGTCTTTCACCTGCGTGTCAGACCCACAGGATTTGCAGGGGCTATGACGCAACAGACCATGGATGCAGGACTACACACTGCCTGCCGGCAGTGACGGCTGCTCAGTGGTGGTAGTGGCTGGGCTCATGTCAGTGCTGGCAGTGGTGGGGGGAGGCTCCAGCCTGTCCCCTGCAGCCTCGGATGGCTGCCCACTGGGGCTGCTGGCAGTGGTGCTGGCGGCGGTGCTGGCAGTGGTTTGGGGAGGCTCCAGCCCTTCCCTTGGAGCCTCGGATGGCTGAACTGCCATGGTTGGTGGTGGGGGCTCCGAATGAGTCCCAGCACCAGGCCTCCTGTCCTTCCTGCCTGCAGGTGCAGGCCCCTTGCCCTTCCCTGTCGCAGCAGCTGGTGCCTCCTTGCCCTTCCTAGACTCTGCTGGTGGTGCCTCCTTGCCCTTCCTAGACTTTGCTGGTAGTGCCTCCTTTCCCTTCCTAGATGCTGCTGGTGGTGCCTCCTTGTACTTCCTAGACGCTGCTGTTGGTGCCTCCTTGCCCTTCCCTGTCGCAGCTGATGGTGCCTCCTTCCCCTTCCTTGATGCACCTGGTGCAGGCACATATTCAGTGCTGCTGGCTGGTGCCCAGGATCCTCTCCCACCTGCAGTAGCAGTCAACACTACTGTGGCTGTGGATTGGGTGACTGAGATGCTCGCCTGGGTTCTGACCACCGTGGCCCAATGTGAAGGTCGAGGGGGGAGTGGTAGGGAAGAGGTCAACAGTGGAGAGGAAAAGCTTCTTAGGGACATTGGGGTGGGAAGAGAGTGAAGGTTTGGGAGTGGAGAAAGAGGACGTGGTTGTAGGAGGTGTCTGCTGTGTTTGGGTACAGGTGCATGGGCTGGATGCTGTTGTGAGGTGGATGGCTGTTGGGTGTCTGAGTGCTTGCATTTGTGTACTTTGGGAGGGGGGCACAGTCACAGTGGGAGAGGACACAGTGGATGTGTGCATGGATGTGGGGGTGGTGACTGCCAGTGAGGAGTGTGTAGTGATAGGCATGCTGGTGATGGAGGTAGTGGATGAGTATGTAGTGCATGCAGGTGTGAGTGGAGACGCTACTGGGAGGGATTTGAACAACAAGGAGGAGGGGGACACAGTGGAGGTAGTGGATGTTGGTATGTTTGCATCTGGATGGTGTTTGTGTGAGTGCCTGTAGGATGATGTGTAGTGCTTGTGTTTGCCTGAGACACTCCTGTGTGTTGTCCTGGGTGCATGCTGGTCTGCCTGTGTGCTTGGGATAGGTTGGGGTTGAGGGAAATGGGACTGGGTAGAGGAAGTTGGAGGGGGAGGCTAGAAACAGGGACAATGGCTGCCATCAGAGAGGAGGCCAGATCCTGGATTGATCTACGTTGGGCAACCATGCCAGATTGAATGCCCTCCAGGAATGTATTTGTTTGCTGCAAATGGGCTGCAGCCCTTGGATGGCATTCACAATGGTTGACTGCCCAACAATGATGGATCGCAGGAGGTCAGTAGCTTCCTCACTCAGGGCAGCAGGGCTCCCTGGTGGTGTGCACCACCACCAGGGAGCCTCCATCGGAGGAGGTATCACTGTCCAAACTGTCCCCTCCTGCCTCCTCCGTGGTGCTCCCCTCACCCTCCGTCCCACTGGTGCCCTCACCGTCGGTGGATTCGGCCTCCTGGGCCTTGTGGGATGCAGCTCCCTCTGTCACCGGTGCCTCTGCTCCTCCGCCAGATGATGCTAATGCACAGAAGGACAGGGTGACAAAACAAAAATGGGGGGAAGAGACAAAGGCTACACTTGGTCAATGGCGGCAGTAATACCACTGTTGACGAACACGACACACAGGGAACAGCCCTATGCATTAGGCAATTCACTAACAGTCACAATGCTAGTCACCAGGCCATGGACCGGAATACCTAATGCCAACAGTAGCATACCTGAGACATACAGACCCCTGCCCAGTGGTGGATGCCTACTACCTTGTTTGTAGGTGGTTCACATCATACCCTGCCCAACATGGGACCTACCCTGCAATGTCCGGCCTGGCCTAGAAGCACCCACAGGCCCACATCCCCCACCCGAAGACCACCCCACCACACGCAAGTAGTATATTGGGGTAATGTACTCACCCCTTGTTGCTGCTGTGATGCCCTCAAGTGCCCACCCAGCTCCGGATAGGCCACTGCCAGTATGCAGGCCATCGGGGGGGGGGTCAGGGTTTGACGGGAACTCCTTCCTCGATGGGAGGCCATCCCTAGCTGGGCCTCTGCCATCTTACATGCCCAGCATCCCAGTTCCTCCCACCGTTTCTGACAGTGGGTTCTCCGTCTGCCATAGACCCCCAAGGTCCGCACATCCTTGGCGATGACACACCATATACCCTTTTTCTGATGGGTGCTGACCTGCAGAGAAATACACATAGAAAAAGGTATCAGTCAGATCGTCCGGCCTGTTACACTCATGTCCCACCATAATCCTCACATCCCCTTACGCACAGACATTGCTCACCATCCATACAGCACGCTGCCCAGGAGCCCTCCACCAACACCCCCTCCCACACGAGGCCCTCACACACAGCACTCCATGCATTCATGCCCCATGCATCGTGCTCACAGTGTACTCACCTGTTTGTCTGGGAGCCCATACAGCATTTGGTACTAGGGTAGAACCCCATCCACCAGTCTCTCCAACTCTGCAGTGGTGAAGGCAGGGGCCCTATCCCCAGTGAAACGAGCCATGGTCCGTTCCAGACACAGGTCACAGCAGCACTTGCAGTGTAGGTCCTCTCCTGTTGAAGGTCAGGTAGCAAGTGAGTGAACAGATAGAAAATGGCGTCTGCTGCGGTGCGTACCGTCACCGCCAGCGCAGATCATCATTGGCCACTGTAACCCATAGGGCCCAATGTTAACCAATGAGGAGTTTCATGGCAGTATTCGAACGCCTCCCGTAACGTCGGACAACGTCAGCGGAATTACCTCATTTACACATGTCCCTCCATACAGGAGAGGTGGACGCTATTCCAGGGGGGCAGGCCATGGCACCTAACTGCGTCACAGTACACATATGCACCATTTGGGCCTATACAACAATATACTGTTACAGTCACAACATGCAATGCAGTGTAGTATTTGGAAATATGGATTACTGACCAGCTGCTCACTGTTTTTCCCCCTAGATTGCAACCGCTGCGGATGAATAGTAGATGGAGACATCCCCGTGTACAGACCCCTGGTGGACTTGGCAACTATGGAGGACAGGCACATCATTGTCACCTATAGACTTAACAGGGCCAAAACCACAGAGCTGTGTGCCCAATTGGAGCCTGACCTGATATCTGCTATCCCTCACCCCACCAGTATCCCCCCTCTTGTGCAAGTCCTCTCTGGGCTCCATTTCTTGGCAACTGGTCTTTCCAAGTGACAGTGGGCTTGGCAGCAGGAATGTCACAGCCAAAGTTCTCAATAGTGCTGACCAGAGTGTTGTCTGCCCTGATAAAACACATGCACAGCTACATCGTATTCTCCCAGGTGGATGATTTGGTCACAGTGAAAGCTGACTTCTATACAATGGGACTTATCCCCAACATTGTTGGGGCTATTGATGGTACACCTATAGGATTTGTCCCCCCTCGGAGAAATGAACAGGTGTTCAGGAATCGAAAGAGCTTTCACTCAATGAATGTGTAGATAGTGTGCCTGGTGCACCAGTACATCTCCCATGTCAATGCAAAGTATCCTGGGTCTGTGCATGATGCCTTTATCCTGAGGAATAGCATCATCCCATATGTGATGGCTCAACTCCAGAGGTACCAGGTGTGGCTAACAGGTGAGTCCTGGTTCCAACCCAGTAGGTGCTGGTGTATGGGTATGGTATGGGCCCTAAGGATTAGTGTGTGTCTAACAGTTGTCCTTCAATATTTGCAGGTGACTCCGGTTACCCCAACCTCTCATGGCTACTGACCCCTGTGAGGAATCCCAGGAAAAGGGCAGAGGAACATTACAATGAGGCACATGGGTGGACAAGAAGGATTATCGAGAGGACCTTTGGCCTCCTGAAAGCCAGGTTTTGTTGCCTCCATCTAACTGGTGGATCCCTGCACCTCTCACCCAAGAAGGTCTGCCAGATCATCGTGGCATGCTGTATGTTGCACAACCTTGCCTTACGTCGCCAGGTACCTTTTCTACAGGATGATGAGGCTGGAGATGGCCATGTGGCAGCAGTAGACCCTGTGGACAGTGAAGATGAGGAGGCAGAGGATGAGGACAACAGAAGTGCAATAATACGATAATACTTCCAGTAACACACAGGTAAGACACTGTAACTTCACTTTAAAATGACAGTTTTGTGTTTGACATTGTACATGGCAGGCCGATTTTCCCACTTCTATGGCCACTTACTGTACCCTTTGGCATGTCTACTTTCAGATATCTGTGCCCCACTCTGGCTCCTGGTGTGTTGACTGCAGACAACTGCAGGTCATTTCTATATATACATTACTGTACAGTTGTGTTGCAATGCTTAAAGCTTGTTAAACAAATACACAGTTCAGTCATTTGCCAGACTCCACACTTGTATTTTTTCAAATGGTGTTTATTTAAGTGCCAATAAGTGGAGGGGGATGTGCAATGGGCTGGGATGATGGTGGTGGAAAGTCCAGGATAGAGTCCAGTCTATTTGTATCACAGGTGCATTGTCCAAGAGGGCATAGGAAGTGGAGCACTGGCAGTTCAAGGTTTACAGGGTGACAGAGTGGGACACAAGGGTGACAATCAGGAGAGTCTTATTTCCTGGCAGTGGTCTTCGCAATAGTCTCTGGCTTCTGCCTGGATCGCAGGGACCGTGTGCGGGTGGGCTCTCCTTCTGCAGGGGGAGGGGTGCTGGTGGCCTGTTGGTCCTGTAGTGGGGTCTCCTGTCCACTAGCGGCAGCCGAGGTGGAGAGCTGTTCATGGGTGTGGCTAGTGGTAGGGGCCCGGTGGTGTGCCACTGCCTCCTTCATGGTGTTGGCCATGTCTGCCAGCACCCCTGAAATGGTGACCAGGGAGGTGTTGATGTCCTTCAAGTCCTCTCTGATCCCCAGGTACTGTCCCTCCTGTAGCCACTAGGTCTTCTGTAACTTGTACAGTATCTGGCCCATCGTCTCCTGGTAATGGTGGTATGCTCCCAGGATCCATGCAAGTGCCTCCTGGAGAGTCAGTTCCCTGGGCCTGTCCTCCCCCTGTCGCACAGCAGTCCTCCCAGCTTCCCTGTTGTCCTGTGCCTCTGTCCCCTGAACCGTGTGCCCACTGCCACTGACCCCAGGTCCCTGATTGTCCTGTGTTTGTGGGGTGTCCTGGGGTCCCTGTAGTGGTGGATTGCTGTGATTGACGTGTCCTGGGGACAGAGGTATGGGCCTGCTGTGTGGGTACTGTGCTGGTGTTTACTGAGAGGGGAGGCTCTGTGGTGGTATGAGACTGTGCCTGGGTAACCGACTGTCCGGAGGTCCCTGATGGGCCAGATTGATCGTCCAGATTCAGGCGTCCGGAGCTGCTGTCATCACTGTGGGCCTCTTCTGGGGGGGACTGGATGTTGCTGGCACCTTCTCTCCGGTGATGTGGGGGACCTGTGGGGATGTAAATGCAGTGTTATTGTTTCTGCGTGTGCCATCTTATGCATGGGTGTGTTGACCTCTATGGTTGTTGTTGCCCTGGCAGGTTAGCCTTGTTTGAGTAGTTATTTGGTGGGCTAGGTGATTGTCTCTAGTGTGCAGTTTTTGGTGATGGGTGGCCGTGCAAGTCTGTGATGGGGGTCCGTGCATTGGTGTTACATGCAGGGCTTGGTATTGGGATGGGTGGGTGTGATGGTGGGGTGTGTGTGAGGTGGTGGAGTGATGGGAGTGAGGGTACTAGTGGGGGTTTGTGATGGCATGCAGGTGGACGGGTGTTAGTAATAAGCATTTGATTTACTAGAGTCCAGTCCTCCTGCTAATCCTGCCAGGCCCTCAGGATGCATGATTGCCAAGACTTGCTCTTCCCATGTTGTTAGTTGTGGGGGAGGAGGTGGGGGCCCACCACCAGTCCTCTGTACAGCTATTTGGTATCTTGCTACCACAGAACGCACTTTCCCCCATAAGGTCGTGCCACCTTTTCCTGATGCCATCCCTTGTTCTTGGGTGCTGTCCCACGGCGTTGACCCTGTCCATGATTCTCCACCATAGCTCCATCTTCCTGGCAATGGATGTCTGCTGCACCTGTGACCCAAATAGCTGTGACTCTACCCTGATGATTTCCTCCACCATGACCCTTAGCTCCTCCTCTGAGAATTTGGGGTGTCTTTGTGGTGCAATAAGTGTAGTGTGAGTAGAGTGTGTGAGGGTGTGTAGGGTGATGTGTTGGGGTGTGTGCTGTAAGGTGCGTTGATGGAATATGGGTGATGATGTTATGTGGCTCTGGTTCTGTGGGTGCCCTTGGTCTATCTCTCTCAGTTGGCAATTGTTTGTAGTCGTGAAATGTTGTGGCTAATGTGAGTGTGTGTTTTATAGTGGTGTGGGTGTGGTGTGTGTATGTGTGTCAGGTGTGTGTAGTTTGAATTGTCCAATGCAGTGTTGTTTTTTATGTGTGTGTATTTTGAGTGCGGCTGTATGTAGCGCCAATGGTTCAGCACCATTGAATGTCCGCCGCAGTGATTCGTGGGTCATAATGCTGCAGGCGTAGTTCTGTTGGCGTAATGGTATGGGTATTGGTACCACCACTTTATCACTGACATTTGGGCTGGCGGACTTGTCTGTGTGGCTGTATAGTGACGGATTGCTATGTGTGTGTCATAATATGGGTGGCGGTATTTCGCTGCGGTGGTGTTATGTTGGCGGCAGTCAGCATGGCGGTAAGCAGGACTTTCCACCAATTTCATAAAGAGGGCCTATATCCTGTAATTACTAATGAAAGTAATACAAAGGCTGAAGCATTTGACAAGCCTAAAAAAAGATTAAAGGGAAAAAGGAAATGAGGGATGAAATTAAATCTGATACTGACACTGACTCGGGTGATGATATTTAGGATGAATTTTTAACTACATGCCTCCACCTTATCTTGGTCCTGTATTCAACACTGACTAAAAGTGTGACAATAGCTATGGCTTCTGAATATCCTAATGTTTCACAGGTCACAAGTCCAATGCAAGCAATACCGCCTGTGGTTGTGCATCCCATATTGACACAGCTGATTGTAGCACAGCCTACTGCTACGCAGCCCGTATGTCAGCAAGCAATCACAAGTGTTCCAGAACACCTGGAAACTGCTCAAACTGTAATGCTCACGGATGCTGCAGCTTCTGTGCTAACAATCTGAATTAATTTCAACAAAAGCAATGATTACAAACGTTGTTTGTAGACCAGCTACAGCAGTTTGAGGAACTACTACAGGTTCTCTGGTAAAGGGAAGTACTCCAATGATGTAGAATTCACAGATTGTTGCATGGACACCACCACAGACAGTAGAAGCCACTGGTAAAAGGAGAAGACTTGTCTGTACCACACAAGCATTGAAAAAAAAGGGGCTGGTGCGTGAATGGATTTTTCTTTCATTGCTTGAGGAAGCTGCAAGGAACGTTACTAAAGCTGAAGATTAAGAAATAGTATAGGTGTATAGATACAAAGAGCATTAATATGCCTATATTATAAATTGATTAGAAAAACTAATTAGAGGATATTTGAATCTTGATCATATAAATCAGTATCAAGGGAAATAATTAATTTACTTATGTAAATAAATCAAGAGAAAAGCTGCCACTGTGCCTGATAGATTGACTGAATTGGCAAATGAATATGAAGTTGACATTTACTAAAGTGTTCCATTACAGAGAAGTTTTAGGGTGCAATTGGATGATGAATCAATGGAAAACATGTTTTGTTCTGGAATGTGAATTCATCTCACTGAATTAATAAAACGTGTATGCAAATAGAGGGAATTTGAAAAAAATAAAACCAAATTGTCACAGAAACAGAAGAAAAAGAAACAGCCAGATGTTGAGGGGAAAAGAAGACAAAGTACACTTTCTGAAAAAGATGAGGGAACTACTGCTTATCGTTTGAGAGAGGTACCAGGTGGAGATTATGTTCATGTCCATTGAAGTAAGGGTGACCTTACACCATTTACAAATAATTTCCAAAGCTAAAAGAAAGTGTTATGCAACGGTATCCACAAGTTGAAAGATTTGTCAGAATTTCAGAAGGGTTTTGATTGATTTGAACACATTCTTTGAAATTATGGTTCCAAATGATTTATGAGCAGAATGCAAGAGTGGGGTTCAATAGCCAGATGCACAACTTGCAAGAGATCATTATAATGACTAAACATAATGAAGCGTTAACATTTTGAAGGGCAGAATTCTACCTAAAGATTTGTATTATTTAAGAAACAATAAGTTCAGCGGAAAGTTAAGAAGACGGTGCATGAATATTATAACGGATTGATTAAAGCATTTCAGCAGCCTATAGGATAGGCACATCTTGATCCAGCAGATATAGGATTTTTCATTTCACAGTTTGTGCTTGGCCTGAGACCTGAGATTAGTCAGCATATACAGCAGTATGTGGTTTGTTGGCAGTCAAAGGGCCTCATTTATGAGGCCCCATCTTCACACTGCCCTTCTGCAGCACACATAGAAAGGGGATAATACGTGTTTTTGTGCAGGAAAGTGTCCCTTCCTGTACAAAACAATCGTCCCCGCAATGCAGGCATCCTTGCACCATGAGGGTAGCTGCATTAGCGCTATGCAGCAATTTGTGCGCCAGCGCCGGGTGACAGGATAGAAATGCACCATATCTTGGAGTTACGGCACATTTCTGCCCTTTCCTGATAGCACAGGCTGGTGCAGCAAGGCACTTGCTGTGCAGCCCTGCACCATGGGCCTCGTAATTGAAGCCCAGAGTCTTTAGATGAGAGTTGAAAATATGCACAATATTGCAGTGATGAGCACAAGATGAAACAGCGAAGACTTAAAGAGAAGTTTATGGTGGTCCAAACAAAACTTGCGCAAAAAGGGTTTTGAAAACAATAGTTTTTGGAAATAGTGGTGCAGCACAGAATGCAAATAATAGGAATGGAATGCAAGTGGTTGGTTTTCAAGCAGGGATGCACGGTATTCAAGGAGGAATGATGTGATCTCATGGTAAGGGAGAGGTGCTCCAATTGATCCCAGTACAGGTGTTGATGGTGCAACACTGAAGAAGATGAATCCTTGTCATTTTCATAATGGGTAGGCCATTGTAACCATGAATGTAGGCTTAATCCAGAAAGAGCTAACAATAATCAGATACAGTGAGGAAATCAATTTCAGATGCAAAATGATTCTACACAACAGGTACAAGTTCCAACATGAAATCAGATTCAGATGATACCAGTTCCACAAGCCCATAGTTCAACTAAATGTAAATTTCATGAGATTAAATCAAAATTAATTATAAAAAATGAATAAATGTGGTACAGGTGCCAAATCAGACTGAGATTTAACAATTTCCTATGTTTCACAATGAAGCTTCAGACTTAGGCACATCACAATGAAGGTGCCTGAAAGGGAAGGTAGACTTCATGCTTGGGGCAGTCTTACAGGTAGACCAGAGTGGACCTTTTGTTAAAGGCAAAGTAAATGGCCACCAAGTGTCATTTCTTATTGGCACCGGAGCTTCCCATTCCAGCGTAAGAACAACAGAAGTACCAGCACTACCCCCTGGGTAAATTAGATCCAAGTTGCAAGAGTTGCAACCAGACAGCTTACTAATCCAATTTCGAATGAAGTTCCTGTAAAAATAGGCTCATTTTAAGAAAATTACCAGTTCGTTGTTTGCAATTCAAGCCCTGTAAACCTGGAAGAGGAAGAGATTAGTTGTTCAAGTTAAATTGCTCCATCTATTGCATGCATCAAGGAGTTGAGTTTCAAATTCATGATGAGGACATTGATATTAAAACTGATCAACAAGAAACAGTAGAGATCTCTCCAGTGATGACAGAGAAAGACTTACCTGCAAATTTAAAAGAGTCAGTAAATCCCGAAGTATGTGATTTCACAGGGAAACATATTTGATTATTCAAAATAGAACCAGTCAAAATAAAGATAAAGCCAAATGATTTTTTTTCCAAGAAAACGTCCTTATCACATGACTCCTGAAGTGATAGCAGGAATAACACCAATCATTGAGGGCATGTTGCAAAAGGGGATATCAAGAGAAGTAATTGGGTGTCCATGCAACATATAAATTATGGTATTACAAAAACTTAGTAGTAAATTCAAGCTCGTACCAGATGTTAGAAAAGTGAATTACGTTGTGATGCCATGTTGTCCTGTGGTACCCATTCCAGCCACCATACATTATCAAAGGTGAGGTACAGCTGAATGGTTTACAGTGATTGACCTTTGTCAGGCTTTCTTTTCAATTCCATCACACGAAGATAGTATATTTCTGCTTCATTGTCACTTCCTTTTTGTAGATTAACACCACCTTGTAAACACAGCCCCTTAACAGGCAGCACTTTGCGTGTAAGGGGTGTGCAATGGGTGTTGATGTGAGCATTCCACAGCAACACCCATTGCATCTTGTTGTTGCCCCAGATTTACGAGATTTCATAAACCTGAGGCAGTGCCAAAATCTAACAGCACACCACGGGTGGTGTTAGAGTGGTGCAACAAGGAGAAATGCTTTTAATTATACTTGTTTTTTGCTCTTCTTTTACGCAGAAGGAGTAAATCACCATTAAAGATTGTTTTTGTGCAGGAAGGTGTCCCTTCTTGCACAAAACCAATATCCCCCACAACACAGTCATCTTTGTACCATGGCGCAAGAGCTGCTGTGTTGGCGCTTGCCAGCTAACTTAGCACAGGGCAAGGGATAAACACCGGAATGTGCCATATTCTTTTAAGTGCGGCGCATCCCTGTGTTTTAGAAGTGACGCAGCGCAGTGCTGCCAATTGTGGCGCAGCGGGCGCGCTGCATCACTTTGCATTGTCAGAAAGAGGTCCAATAGTTATGACTTTTCCTTGTAAAAGGAATAAGAAAACTGTCAAGAGAGAGAGTTGAAGCTGTTCTGTGAATTAATTCTCCTAAAAAAGAAAGAATTTAGAATTTTTTGGGAAATGGTTTGCCACTGTGGACAATGGATACCCAACTTTTCCTTGATGGTGAAACTTTTACTGAGGGTGACACATAACGATGTACCAGATCCGATTCCATGAGACAATGAAAGTAGGAAAGCATTTCCAAAGCTGAGAGAAAGTCTGTCGCACCTCAACACTGGGAATGCTGGATTATTCAAAAGATTATGGGGGTCATTCTGACCCTGGCGGTCGGTGATAAAGCGGCGGCCAACCCACCAACAGGCTGGCGGTTCCAAAAATGGAATTCTGACCCTGGCGGGAACCGCCAACACAGCCCGCCACATTACCACTCCGACCGCCACGGCTGGACAGACAAACAGCGCGGCGGTCACCGACAACAGGCAGGCGGCAGACAAAGTACCGCCCACCCTATCACAACTCACCAATCCGCCACCTCATCCGGGGTGGGAGCACCGCCAATAAAAACACGGCGGAAACAGACTACGAACGGGAAAACGCTCACCTCTATACACTCCACGAGGACGGAGGACAGCATGGAGCCCGAATTACACATCCTACCCGCTCTCGTCTACCTGCTCATCTACCACGAGTACGAACTCCGGCGCAGACGACAACGGTGAGTACCGCACCTACGACACAGGGGAGGGGGGGAGGAGGAAGGGTTACGGGCACACACATACGCATCACACCCACCCCCCAACTATCTACACACCAATGCAGAGCACCAAGTCAAAGTTACCCCACCCAAACCCCCCGGAATAACGAAAAGATATGATTCAAGTGAGAAACAACATTTATGTACAAAATAGGTTAATTGAAGACATGGCAAAATAGGAAAATGATGGAAAAATTATCTAATGTAAACATTGCGTGACCGAGAAATAGAGCCAGAAAGTCCCGCACAGTCACAGAAATTGCAAATGTCCGTGGGCCGAAGTGTATCAACACATGGGCAAAGCCCACACAGGAGACCTGAGTCCGTTGGAGAGAACACTGCAGGGGCATCACATGACAAAACTACAGGCACCTCAGGGGGAAGGGAAGGGGGGGCACCACAGCCACATGAGTCCACGACGCCAGATCCAAGAAGGGGCCACCATGCCCACCGTCCAATCCTGGGTAGTGCAAAGCCACAGTCTCTCAAGTCTCTACAGTGGGTGGCTTGCCCACTGTCGTATCCTGAGGAGTGCAAAGTCACAGTCCATCAAGTGAATAACAGTCTCCACAGGCAATGGAGGAGGCAGGGTGGGCCGAGTGCAGCGTGAACATTAGCACGACACAGAACCGGCACAGTCATTGGCCCAGCGGTGCATGAGACGGCGGGGCCCAGCGGAGCGGTGCTTGACAGGAAGGGCCCAGCGGAGCGGTGCTTGAGACGGCGGGGCCCAGCGGAGCGGTGCTTGACAGGAAGGGCCCAGCGGAGCGGTGCTTGACAGGAAGGTCCCAGCGGAGCGGTGCTTGAGACGGCGGGGCCCAGCGGAGCGGTGCCTGAGATGAAGGGCCCAGCGGAGCGGTGCTTGACAGGAAGGGCCCAGCGGAGCGGTGCTTGAGACGGCGGGGCCCTCTTCAGCAGTGCCTTTCAGGACGGCGGGGCCCTCTTCAGCGGTGCCTTGCAGGACAGCGGGGCCCTCTTCAGCGGTGCCTTCCTGCACGGCGGGGCCCTCTTTAGCGGTGCCTTTCAGGACGGCGGGGCCCTCTTCAGCGGTGCCTTCCTGCACGGCGGGGCACTCTTCAGCGGTGCCTTTCAGGACGGCGGGGCCCTCTTCAGCGGTGCCTTCCTGCACGGCGGGGCCCTCTTCAGCGGTGTTTGTCCTGTAATTCCAGGGAGTCTGACCTGGGCAGGACTCCCTGCTCAGTCGCCCTCCTACCGTGCAGTTGCTGGACCCTTCGGTGACGGTGTCCTGAGCCCTTGGGTGTCCTCCCTCACACCCGGGATGGGGCTTGTGGGGCCCTCCTGGTCCGCGCTCCTGCTCCCTGACTTCTCCGCCCTGCTGCCCTTGCCCTCCTTCGCTGTGGCTCTCTGGGCCTTGCCTCCCCTGGATGTTGTGGCAGGTGAAGTGTCCGAACTTTGGTCCTTGGGGGCAGCCGTGGCACTCCTCCCGCGGCGGCCCCTCACTTTCCGGGTCCTCTTTCCAGGGGGGGGGCTGGCTGTCCCCTTGCTGCTGACCGATGTCTCACTGCTGGCAAAGGGGGGACTCCAAAATCCATGGACTACGCTGACACGTGAACCCGGGCTGGTGGTGGCTGAGGTGCTCTTGGGACTCTTAGCAGATGGAGGGGGTGGGTCAGGTGAGGGAAAGAGGTCAAGATTGGAGAGGTAACACTTTTTAGGACCAAGGTAAAAGGTAGGTGCAGTGGTTATGGGAGTGGAGGAAGAGGAGGTGGTTGTAGGAGAGTCAGGTGTGCTGTCCTTGGGTGAAGGTGCATGGACTGGAGGCTGTCGTGAGGTGGTTGGCTGTTGGGTGGGTGGCTGCCTGCGTTTGTGTGTCTTGGAAGAGGGGGTGACAGACACAGTGGGAGAGGACACAGGGGACGTGTAAACGGCAGTGGGGGTGGTGACTGCACGTGTGCGGACTGTACTGGAGGGTGTGCTGGTGATGGGTGTACTGGCTGTTGGTGGTGTGCATGCAGGTGTGAGTGGCGACGTCACAGGGAGGGAGGAGGGAGAGGAGGAGGTGGGGGACACAGAGGTGGTAATGGCTGTTGGCATGTCTGCATCTGGGTGTTGCTTGGGTGAATGTTTGTGTGATCTGTGGTGCTTATGTCTGTAAGAGCTGCCCTTGGGTGTTGAGGTGTGTGCAGGCTGGTCTGAGGGTGTGGATGGGATAGGCTGAGGAACAGGAGACAGAGACAGGGTGGAGGCAGTTAGAAGAGGGAGGCTGGAAACAGGGACAATGGCTGCCGTCAGTGCTGAGGCCAGAGAATTGAACGATCGTTGATGGGCAGACTGACCCGAATGAATGCCCTCCAGGTATGCATTGCTACGATGCACCTCCCTCTCTACCCCCTGGATGGCATTCAAAAGGGTAGTCTGCCCAACAATGATGGTCCTCAGGAGGTCAATGACCTCCTCACTGAGGGCAGCAGGGGTAACAGTGGCAGGGCCTGAGGTGCCTGGGGCGAAGGAGACGCCCGCCTTCTTGGGCGAGCGGGCACGGAGCGTAGGCTGAGGGGCTGCTGGGAGGGCGGAGCTGGTGCGCTGGGTGGCAGCTGTACCTGTAGAGGCGGGGGGCACGGATGTTGCCACCACCGCTAGGGAGCTCCCTTCCGAGGACGTGTCGGTGTTGCTGGTTTCACCACGTCTCCCCGTTGTGAAGCTCCCCTCGCCCTCCGTATCACTGGTGGCCTCAGTGTCTGTGCCATGGCCCACCGGGGCCTTGTGAGTCGCAGCTCCCTCGTGCTCCGGTGCCAAGTCTCCTCCGCCTGATGATGCTGAAGCACACATGCACAAGAAGATAAAGAAAAAGGGTGGGGGGAGACATAATAAAAGGTTGAGTACATGCATTGTCAACACCGTTGGCGGAGAGGACAGACACAGGAGCCTTATGCACTAAGCCGCGCAATCGGGGTACACTACTGAGTACTTGTGACTGGGCCAACAGGTCTAGGGACAACAAACGCGCACATGGGTGATGTAGGACCATGGCTAGCTGTACCTGGCACCGTACAGAGGTTGGGGGCGGGGGCACAGGGCCATGCCTAAAGGAGGGGACTACACTACAGAAAGCGCCCTGGCCTAATGTCACCCACAGCCCTCCTCCCCCACCCAGATGCCTCCACTGCGTGTAAAGATAGCTGAATGTGCTGGTACTCACCCCCTTGTGTCTGCTGTGATGTCGTCACGCGCCCATCCAAATCGGGGTAGGCCACCGCCAGGATCCGGGACATCAGGGGGGTCAGGGTACGACTGGCACCCCTCCTAGGTTGGGAGGCCATCCCCAGCAGTGACTCGGCGGTCTTCCTGGTCCCGCGGCGGATGTCCTCCCACCTCTTGCGGCAGTGGGTGCCCCGTCTGTTGTGGACCCCTAGGTTCCGGACTTCCTTGGCGATGGCACGCCAAATGTCGATCTTCTGATGGGCGCTGACCTATTTGACATGTACAGGGTGGAATTTGAAATATCATCAATTTTCCGCATGATAGATGCGATTGGCCCCCCCTCCCCAACCTTGCCATGTGGCACATGCTCTCATCTGTCGTGCCTTGCACTCCTCATTCGCTCCCCACCCCACCATCTTACATCCACCATACACAACCCAGGCATAGCCCATTCAACGTGCACACAGTGTACTTACCTGTTGGTCTGGAGGACCGTAGAGTCGCGCATACTGGGGCAGGACCCCATCCACAAGTTTCTCCAACTCTTCTGTCGTGAAGGCAGGGGCCCTTTCCCCAGTCGCAGCAGCCATTGTATCTCCCAGACCGAGGTCACAGCAGCACTTGCAGTATAGGTCCTCTCCTGTGGATGATCAGGTCTCGAGTGATTAATCAGATAGAAAATGGCGCAGCTAGTCATTGGCCCGTGAAACCCATAGGGTTCGATGATAACCAATGTGGCTTTGCGCCACGGTCTTCGACCGCCTACCGCCACGGTGTGTCACGCCAGCGCATTGACCTCACATCCCATTGTCACACTTCTCAGGTCAGGCAGCCGCCATTACAAGGGACCACAGGGCTTAATTACTACTGCGTCACACAGGCCTAGGCCTTGCATTGCCACTCATACAAGCCATTCAATGCATTGACAATCGTGTACTGTGCAAGCTGTAGTTACGTACCTGTGGGTTGTTTGACTCTGTGCTCCATGTTGTCCTTCCTAGGCACCGTCCGCTGGGACTTGCGAGGAGAAGGATGAATCCTCCCGTGTACCGACCGCTGGTGGACCTGTCGACAATGGAGGAACGTCATATAATACTTAGATACCGACTTGACCGAGCCACTATACATGAACTGTGTGCCCAGCTGGAGCCAGCACTGATGTCCCCCATCCGCCAACCCACAGGAATTCCCCCTCTGGTGCAGGTTCTGTCAGTCCTCCATTTCTTGGCAAGTGGGTCTTTTCAGACAACAGTGGCCATGTCATCAGGGATGTCTCAGCCTATGTTTTCAAAGGTTTTGTCCAGAGTGTTGTCTGCCCTGACGAAATAAATGCGGAGCTACATAATTTTCCCTAAGGAGGGTGATTTGGCCACTGTGAAGGCTGACTTCTATGCCCTTGGACATATCCCCAACATCATTGGTGCCATTGATGGGACCCATGTGGCCTTAGTACCCCCAAAAGACGATGAGCAGGTGTACAGAAACAGGAAAAGTTACCATTCTATGAATGTCCAGGTGGTCTGTTTGGCTGACCAGTACATCTCCCATGTAAATGCCAAGTTCCCTGGGTCAGTGCATGACGCGTATGTTATGCGAAATAGCAGCATCCCCTATGTGATGGAACAGCTACAGAGACACCGTGTGTGGCTAATTGATGACTCTGGTTACCCCAACCTGCCGTGTCTACTGACCCCAGTGAGGAATCCCCGGACCAGGGCAGAGGAACGGTACAATGAGGCCCATGGGCGATCTAGGAGGATCATAGAAAGGACCTTCGGCCTCCTGAAGGCCAGGTTTAGGTGCCTTCATATGACAGGGGGATCCCTCATGTACTCACCAAAGAAGGTGTGCCAGATCATCGTGGCCTGCTGTATGCTTCACAATCTTGCATTACGACGCCAGGTGCCTTTTCTGCAGGAGGATGGTCCAGATGGTGGTGTTGTAGCAGCTGTGGAGCCTGTGGAGAGTGAAGAGGAGGAAGACGACGGGGACGACACGGACAACAGGGGCACGGTCATACAACAGTATTTTCAGTAGCACCCAGGTAAGAATCCCCCACGTCATTTTACATTTACTTCTGGCCTCCTGCATCTCTACTTTCTGTGCTTCCCCCCAGTTCCTTTCAACTGAATTGTGACTTTCCCTTGGCTTTTCAGAGCTGTATGACCCACTGCGTGACTTCTGGTTTGTTCGGCAATGGAGTAAAGCAAATTGACATTGGTATGTTGTCATCACAAAGTAACTGCACATTTTTGACCCGTTATGCATAATACATTTGTTAAGAATACAAGCAGACTCCTGAGTGTTTTATGTGCAATAAGTGATTTATTTAAAGTGCTACATATAGGTCCATGATAGTAAAACGGTGATGGGTGGGGGTGGAGTGATGTCCATGCAGAGTCCAGTTCTCGGTCGCACAGGTGCATTGTCCATATGCCTGTGGAAGGATGGAGCAGGGGCAGTTCAAGGTTGGACAGGGTGACGATGTGGGACAGTGGTATGACATCCAGGGGGATCTTAGGCTGGCGGGGGTCTTGGCATCCTACTCTGTCTTCCTTTGTGATCTCAGGCTCCTCTTGCGGGGTGGTTGATCTTCAGCAGGAGGTGGGGTTCTGGTGGCCCGTCGTTGTGTGGGGGCCTCCTGTCCACTAGCGCCGGCGGAGGTGGTAGGCTGTTCCTGGTCCAGGCTGGTGACAGGGGCCCTTTGGGGTGCCACATGGTCCCGCAATGTGGTGACTATTAGGTTCAGGGCCTGGACGATGTTCCTGAGCTCCTCTCTGTACCCCATGTACCGTTCCTCCTGCTGTGCCTGGTTCTCCTGGAACCTGGCCATTACCGTCGCCATCGTCTCCTGGGAGCGGTGGTATGCTCCCATGATGGTGGTGAGGGCCTCTTGGAGAGTCGGTTCCCTGGGCCTGTCCTCCCCCCCTGTCGCACTGCAGCCCTCCCAGTTGCCCTGTTTCCCCGGGCCTCTGTCCCCTGGACGGTGTGCCCGCTACCACTGCCCCCAGGTCCCTGTTGTTGTTGAGGTGTTGGGTCAGCCTGGGTGCCCTGTAGTGGCGGACACACCACTGATTGACCTGTCCTGGAGACAGAGGCATGGGCCCGCTGGGTGGGAGCGGTGCTGATATTCCCAGAGGGGGTTAGGTCTGCTGTGGCCTGTGTCTGTGTGTGGGGAACCGACTGTCCAGAGGTCCCCGATGGTCCGGGCTGGTCATCAGGTTCCAGGTCGACAGAGCTGCTGTCCTCACTGCGGGCCTGTTCTGGGGGTGGGATGGACATATCTGGACCCTCCTGGCCGGTGTGTTGGCATTCGGGCCCTGCAGGGGTGAAAGAGTATGGTTATTGCTTCTGTGTGTTCCATGGTGTGCGATTTGTGGGTGCCCTTGTCCCCCAGTGCTGGCCTCCCCTTGTGGCAGGAGTTGTGAGGGTGGTTTGTGGGGGGGATGGGTATGTGCAGTGGTCATGCATAGGTGATGGGTGTCCATGGTTTGTGTTGGCATTCAGGGTTTGGTTTTGGGTTGGGTGGGTTGTGCTGGTGAGACATTGGCAGGGAGGCTGTGTGCTGGGGGTGAGGGTGGGGGTGTGGGTTGGCATGCTGGTGGTTGGGGGGGGGAGTAGTTGAGACTAGACTTACCAGAGTCCATTCCTCCGCCCACACCAGCGAGGCCCGCAGGATGCAGGATGTTGAAGACCTCTTGCTCCCATGCTGTGAATTCGGGAGGGGTGGGTGGTGGTCCGCCGCCAGTCCTCTGCACAGCGATGTTGTGTCTGGAGACCATCGACCGTACCTTCCCCCGTAGGTCGTTCCAGCGCTTTCTGATGTCTTCCTGGTTTCTGGGATGCTGTCCCACAGCGTTGACCCTGTCGACAATCCTCTGCCATAGCTCCGTCTTCCTGGCTATTGTGGTGTGTTTCACCTGTGTGCCGAAGAGCTGGGGCTCTACCCTTATGATTTCCTCCACCATGACCCGGAGTTCTTGGTCAGAAAACCTGGGGTGTCTTTGGGGTGCCATGGGGTGGTGTGGATGAGGTGTGGGGTGGTGTTTGCGGTGATGTGAGTGGTGGTGTATGGTGATGTGTGCGTAGATGTGGTGTGGTTGATGATGTTGGGTTCCTGTGTGTTTTGGGGTTTTCGATTGCTGTTCTTTCTCTCTCTCTCTCTCTCTCTCTCTCTCTCTCTCTCTCTCTCTCTCACCTTCTCTCCGATTTCCAACTAGTGGGGGTTTGTGGGTGATGTGGGTGTGTGTTTTATAGTTGCTTTGATGTGTGGGGGTGGTGTTTGTATGTGTATCAGGTGTGTGTATTTCAAATTGTCCAATGTGGCTGGGTTTTGGAGCCTGGGTGTGTATTTTGACCGCGGCGGTGTGTACCGCCAATGGAATACCGCGGCTGAAAGACCGCCGCGTGGATTGGTGGGTCGTAATGGCATGGGCGTGTTTGTGTTGGCGTGGCGGTGGAGGTTTGGTCATCTCCAGTTTATCGCTGCCCGCTGATGAGGCGGCCTTCCGTGGATGTCAGGTTTTTGGCGGCTTGGCAGTTGTTGGTCAGAATTACCGTGGCGGGTTTCCGCAGCGGTAGAATGGCGGTCTTCTGACCGGCGGTAGGAGCCTTTTACCGCCGAGGTCAGAATGACCCCCTATATCTTGTTTTGCAGGGAAAGGGAGAGATGTGCTCACTCAGTGCTTGCACAAGTACATGGGGATACCAGAGAGAAGTTGCCTATTTTTCGGTGACTATTGATCATGTAGTCATTGTGTTTCCTAGCTGCCTCAAAGCACTAGCTGCAGTAAGTATGAGTCTTGAAAGGTGTGAATTTATAGTGATGGGCATCCTTTTGCTTAGCAGAACAAAGACTTAGCACTTGACTAACACAAGTCTAATGAAATGCGAGCATTAAATCCTTGCAGTAAATACCATTGTGCTGGAATGATGTCAAATCTTGACTCTCAGCACACTGTTACCCACTGACGAAGGGGATGAATTAAAAGATTTTGAACATCATTACCTTGATGCTACAGACTTATGGGTCAAGCCTAGACCAGACATAAAAGATGAGCTATTAATAAGAACAGATGATATCCTATGTGTAGATGCCTCATGTTTGAGAAAAAATGAAGGCTTTTTAAGAGGAGCCTATGCTGTCTATACAATCCAAGCAATAACAGAAGCATCCTGGCTCTGGAATTTCTTCAGCACAAATTGCAGAATTGTTTGCTTGACAACTCAGATGTGACTATACATACAGATAGTCAGTGTGTCTTTGGTGTTGTCCATGATTTTGGGCAATTGTGGTCACAGAGAGGTTTCATAAGCTCATCTGGTTCATCTACTAGGAATGCTATATATTTCTGAACAGTTTTGGAAGCTCTACAACACTAATCTGCAATTGCTGTAGTAAAATGTGCAGGGCACAGGAGCAACAATAGTTATGTCACGGTTGGCAAAAGATATGCTGATGAAGTGGCATGCTATTGTGCATTTGTGACCTGTGCATTTAATGGAATAATCACAAATCAATCTCAAGAAGAATATGTTTTTTCAATGACGATGAAAGTTGCCGACACTTGGGATGCATTGATACAAATGCAAGAAAGTATCTGAAACAGAAAAACAGGGTTGGATCGGAGATGGATGTGGGAAAGATGAGTATGACATTTTGGTTTCAATAGATGGCAGACCAGTACTACGGGACAATACACTCTCGCCAATGACAAGACATTTCCTTGGCATAACACATGTAGGGAGGGATGCTATGACATGGACTTTTAAGCAATACTGGTTTAATCCCAGATTCAGAGCCCAAGTAGAGCAATTGTTTCATTGATGCATGTCAACAGATGAACTTAGGCAAATGAACACAAGTCACACTGAGTCACATAGGGAGATCAGGTGGTTCTTTCAACTGGATGCAGATTTGCTTTATCAAAATGCCTAGTTGTAATGGGCTGAGAAATGTACTGGTGATTGTATGCATTTTTTCAAGATCGTTGGAAGCCTACCTAATGAGGAGAAGTGATAGTTTCACTGTAGCAAAGTTACTATTGCGAGAGTTAGTGCATAGGTATTGTATACCAGTTTTTCTAGAGTCAGAAAAAGGTACTCAGTTCAATAGTGAGATTATGAAGATGATGTGTGTACAACATTACAAGTTGAACAGAAGTTGCATTGCAGTTATGGACCAGAGACTTCAGGCTTAGTGGAGCAGCTTAATGGAACAAATAAATCCAGATTGGCAAAAGTGTGTCCATCTACTTCACTTCAAAATTACAACATGAGATTGCTTCTGGCAATTCAGAAGAGAAACTGGGGAGCTAATCTCTCCTTCAAAGACACTCCTAATGCAATACATGCTTTTGTTTTGAAAAAGGGGATTAGGTGAATAGACCTGAGTGGAATGACAACTACATTGCAAACCACAAAATAGGGTCACTCAGCTCGAGACTTAAATTACACCACACTGTAAAGCCTGAAACATGAAGTGAGGAGGGTCCTTGAGACTGTAAGGTACCCTCAAAGGGGCCGTTACATGATGGCAGGACCATGGGTTAATTCTAAGCTATTGTTGGAAATTTGTGATACAAAACAAGGAAACTAATAACAAAACACAGATAAAGATAATTTTTCACCCTGTTATCTCTTGCTTGTTAAAAGTACAGTGGAATGGAAAGCACTATCTACCCTGTATAAACTTCCTTGATGCCCCAGAGTTGGGCACCTCTACATAGCCACCATTTAATATAACCAATAAAATAACATTTTTATGATGGCAAACAGTAGTCTCCTGGAAACAAATTTGTCACCGTGGATACGGAAATTTGATGTGTCTAAGCTGTTAGTATTGCTTGAAATAAGTATTGACCAAACCCGATTTTTCTATCATACACTTATAGACAGATAGTGGGCAGTGCCAGCTATGCGGGAAGGGACTTTCGATAGGTTAACTGCGCATAGTTTAGTTGTGGCTATTGTACACTTTCAAACTCACGCGCTGTATTGTGATTTCATAGTTATTTTCTAGCTGCTTTTCTAATTATACCATATTGTTTTTATGTATTTTTTCAAAGAACTTTTCACATTTTTCCATGGATTTGGATTAACTAGGGATTCTTATGTCAATAGACATTTTGATGTGCAGTTAACACATAACATGCAGTGCATGTTTGGTATTTGGGCTGCATTTCGTACTTTTTACTCGTGTACCTAAAATGCAGTAAGGCACTATCGAGCACTAGCTCGTACAGGACACTGACATTCTAGCGAACTCGCCGGCAGCAAGAGCTTCTCCACCATTTTTTAAGGATGATAGTGTCATATATTATCAGTTAATACTGACAAGCTGGTCTTCAATTATACAAGTTAATCGCCCTAAGCATATATGGGCGTGTTTGTTTTATTTAAACAAAAGCAAATGCTTTCTGAATTGCTATAGATAGCTCGCTAAACTGAAAGACTAGACAGATATGAACGTCTTCTGAACGCAGATGGAAAGCAAAACACCTCACTGGTGCAATGTCTATGTTGTGCGAGTTCTCTTGTATATAACAAGTACCGTGTTTGGGACAATTATTGAGGTAAACAATTATAATATTTTAGAATTGGTTAGCCCAATGAATGATAGTGTCCAAAATATTTAGCTATATCATTGGTATTTTGTACAATTCAAATAAATCAATCCACGCCATTACCAAAAAATGCTGTTTTGGGGACAAGCCACTCAGGTTTTGCCCTTGGTCCTCATTATTAAGCCAAATGTTGACCTAGTACTGTTACTCTGAAACCGTTCACTACATTGGCAATATGCAACAGTAAAGAATCGGTTTGGGCCTGCACCTGAATACTACATCTGTCCAGTCTACCAGGCGAACTATAATTTGCATTTTAAAACCTATATTTTAATACAAAAAAGTTAGGCATGTACAGAGCAAGAAACAAACATAGCTAACAATTTATGAAGTCAAAAACTACAGATAAATGCAATTAAAAAGCAGACTCAGTAGGAAACTCAAACTGTGTAAGTGTCCAATGCCCATCTAACCATACAGCTACTAGCGCAATAATTCACAACTAACCAATTTATAGTCGTATCAATAGAAAATGCCTTACAGTTACAATTCTTTAAAATAAACCTATCGTCGTAAGTCATTTTGACACTTTCCAGTGGCATGTTTACGTTTAAAATATGTCATTTCCATACCAGCCAATCTTTCCTGCATTTTACTTTTTAAATGTTTGATTTAGTTAAACAGAAGGCTATCAGTGAGAGGAGCAGTCGATTTAGATTTGAGACTGGATTACTCCGACAAAAATCTTCATTCCACTGCCTTTCACCCCAGTGCTAAATGTGTAAATAAAAACGTGCTGGTGCCCAAAGCCCTCTTCTTAAACACGAGGCAGCTCCAATTAAATGTGGGAACAGGGAAACACTGAGGCACCAATCCTGAAGCAATCCCGGACCTCTTCAATCAATTTGCAGCCACTCCTTGCCCCTTTAGCTCACTCTTGCAGCTTTCTGCTTTCTCCCATTCGGACGATTTTTCGTCTTTCTCTTCGTCCGTCTTTCCCATATGTGTCTTGTGCTTGCAGTAAATGCTTGAGGCAGAAAAATAAGTGCCGACTCTCCAAATTAAGTGCCTGCTCTGCACCGGAAACAACAAGCACAGCTTAAGCACTGTTTCTACTACAGGGCCATGGACAATTTGAAAGTGTGTTAATAATTCTAGACTGAATACCAGTGTATCCTTCCAAAGAATCTTTCAGTGGATTGGTCTAATTTTAAAATGCCCGCGACATTTTACTGCCACTCTTTCTGTAGTATAAACTTGATTCTCTGGAAATTATCTCTATGTTCCCTTCAGAGTGCTCAATTTTTCACATGTAAATCCGAATTACTCCTGTCACGGGACCTTCAAATCCTTGAAGCCTTGAAAGCGATGTCAGAAGAGAATCCGAGACTATCTGCAGGAATTTGAGTTGAGGGCATCACCAATGATTAACTCCAACTGGAAAGAATTTTACAAGTTTCCTTTCATAGTAAAGGAGAAATTAACCAACAGAAATATAATCATAGTAATCATAAGGTAATTGTATAATTTGCTTTACATTTTTGGTATTTCGCACAAAATGCAAAAAAGGCATTTAACACTATAGTGGTTCAATTTCATATTCAGAGTTTCTAAGGTCAACCCAAGTCCTCATTCACGAAGCTATTTATGCCCATAGACCTACACTATGACCGATAATGGCTCCGTTTGCCGAGATGGTATCCACAAAGGACTATCTAGCAGCTTTAAATTGTCTTACTACTGTGTAATTGTATGGTGCAACTCCATATTATGCAATAGTTACCTCAGGGAAGTGGTGGGACTGCGAGGGTCAGGAAGCTGCCCACCACGAGAGTTCGGGAATGCAGACAATCACATGAGGTTGTTGGCATTTACAAACTCTTCTCTGAGCAAGTCGATGTACAGGCCTCTTCATAAGGATTATAGTTACATGGTTTCATGAAGCATCAGTGACTAATCTATAAAGATAAGTCTTCTAAGCAAATACATAGAGAAGAGAACGATGCCTGAATACTACCTACTATATACAATGACTGCAAGGAAATAAAAGAAAAATTGTGAATACAAATTGTGAACTTCAACTACCAGACTAGTAATTAACAATCGATAAATGCTGGCTTTAGGAATCTAAATGCTTTCTTTTCTAATTACATCAAGGTTTATTCCACAAGCCTGCATGAATGTTCTCCTCATTCCCAGAAAGATTGCCTTAATTTAAACAAAACCTTTATTAACATACTGTTGAAGAATGCGTTCCTATTTAGTTCAGTCATTGTAAGAAATTGAGAATTAGTTGGGAGGGGTAACTACCCAAATCTAATACTATTCAAAATTCTTGTTAGAGTGAGCTCACCTGGGCATACAGGCATAACTTAAACATTTCTAAGGGGCAGGTTTCTCAGGAGTAAAATCCCAAATTATTTTAGACACCAAAATAACAACACTTCAATAAGAGTGTTAGAAATGGGGTTTCTGGTTGGCTAGGGTATGCACCTCAGCCAGGCAGAACCTACCCACTCTAGTCAGGGCTAAGGAGTTACACGTTCAAGATAACCCCTGCTCACCCCCTTGGTAGCTTGGCACGAGCAGTCAGCCCTATCCCAGAGGCAATGTGTAAAGCGTTTGCACAACACACACAACACATGTGACGCAAAATGTACACCACAAAGTAAACACAACACTGAGCTATGTAAAAATAATCTGTATTGCACAAAACATAATTAGACCAACATTACACATGAATAATACCCTGCTACCCTAGCAGTTGTCAGAATGTTACACAAGTTACTAATACTCTGCAGGGATATGCAGTTGTCACATTAGAACAAGTAAGTACTCAGGATTCTGCGACATAAGCAGTAGTCAGGAATTATAGTAAAAGATATATGCACTTATAATTAATAATTCCTAAGTAACCCTATAAAGGAACAGTAGAGAACATATGGCAAGACATATAAATACATATCAGCTAGACATGCCCATAAAAAGAACAGTAGCACATATATGTAGGAACAGTAAACAGGTAGGAAATCTAAAACAACCCAAAAGTCTGTACTAGGCTCCTAGAGCCTGGATTTCCTTAAAAAGTACCTGTTTCCAGTTGAGTAGGCACTTCCTGAGTGTAGGGGGCCCCCAGAGCTCCGGTGCGCAAAACGGGGGCCACGCGATATTTTTGGAGGGAAGAGGGGTGGTCGGCACCCTCTCCTCATGAACGGGCCCCTCCGGGGGCCTGCGTTCTTCGTGGGGGCCTGCCTCGGCCTCCTCACACCCTGTCCGTGGGGTGGGGGCTGGGCGTGGCCCAGCAACAATTGTAGGGGCAAAGGCGGAAAGGGACCTCCGTTGAGGTCTCCCTTCCCAATTTCAACGGGAGAGAAAACTGCCCAATAACAGGAGCATCCCGCTCCTAGTGCTGCGACCGGGGAAGGGGGTCACTTCCTGCGCCTTCCCCGAGTCCACCCTCAATGTGGGAAGAAAATCAGACCACTCCGGGGGCCCGAGGAAACACTCGCCCGCACCCGATGTGGTGCGTGAGTGTGAGGAGCTGCTCCCGGGCCACCGGGAGGCTCCTTGAAGAACTGGAGGCGGCTGGTGCCCCGGGGGCACTCCCAGAAGCGGGAGGTGCCTCGGGGGCACCGAGAGGAGCACGCTTGCTCCGGTTCCTTTGTTTGTGTGCCCCGGGGGCACTGAGAGGAGCGCGATCCCCGCGCTCCGAGTTAATCAACAAACCCGGCTGTGGCGGTGATCCAGGAGGGGAAATCAAGCGATTTTCAATGCGCTAAAGCAAGTTTTGGGACCCGGGCTGCAGCGGTGTCCTTGGGCAGAAGTAAAGCCCTTTTCAGAGCACTTAGGGCAAAGCTAAAGCCCGGGCTGCGGCGGTGATCTCTCTGCAGTAGTTCCAGTAAGAGTGCGGTTCCCAAGCGCTACAGATCCCGCGGTGGAGATCGTGGCATGGGTCAGGGGCCACAGCACCCTGCCCCTGGGAACAATACAGTCAAGAAAAAGCACAGGGCTGGTGGGCCCAGCTACAGGCCAGCACAAGGGGTGCAGATGGTGGCTGTTCCTTCTAGTGACCAGGCAGGTCACAGGTCAGCACAGCAGCAGCAGTCCAAGGTGGGTTCCTGGTGAGTCCATTCATCAGTGTTCTGTGTCCAGTTTCAGTGTTCAAAATGTGGGGAAAATTCCCCTGTACTTATACTAGGCTCACAGTGTGTTTTACAATGGTAGGGAGAGGAGGTTCCAGCCAGTCACAACTGGTTCTGGGAGTGCCCCCTCTCTCCTTTCAGCACAGGCTCCAAACATCAGTGGGGGTTAAATACCCTATTGTGTGACGCCAGGGCACAGTCTTTACAAATGCAGGTGTGCCCCACCTCTCACTTCTCTCAGCCCAGGAAGGCTTTACAATATGTCACCTCCACCCTCCCTGTGTTCAGGCTGTCTGAGAAGTATGCACAAAGCCCCAGCTGTCAGTCTGCCCAGACGTGGATTGGAGACAAGCTGCAAAACCCCAAAGTCATAAGCACAGATAAATGTGCACTTTCTAGAAGTTACATTTCTGTGATAGTAATAAAAAATACACCAACACCAGTAAGCAGCATTTCTCACCACTATCACAACCATACCAAACATGCCTACGCTACCCGTCATAAATCAGACAATACCCCTTACACCTAAGGCAGGGCATTTCCAATGCAATCCTATGAGGGGGCAGCACTCACAGCAGTGAGACACCAAGTTAGGCTGTTTGTCACTACCAGGACAGGCCACTTCCATGTAGTAAAAGGGGAGTTCTGGGCCTGGCAAGTTAATTTAGATGCCAGGTCCCTGTGGCAGGAAACTGCGCACACAGGCTCTGTGCTAGCAGGCCTTAGATAGGTTTGACAGGCTACTTCAGTGGGTGGCGCAATCAGTGCTGCAGGCCCACTAGTAGCATTTAATTTACAGGCCCTGGGTATAGGGATACCACTTTACAAGGGACTTATAGGTAAATTAAATATGCCAATCAGGTATAATCCAATCATACCAAATTTGTAAGAGAGAGCACATTCACTTTAGCACTGGTTAGCAGTGAAAAAGTTCTCAGAGTCAAAACGTCAGCCAACAAAGGTCCGAAAAATAGGGAGGCAAAAAGCAAAAAGTCTGGGGAATGACCCTGTAAAAGGGCCAGGTCCAACAAAGAGGAACAGGAGATTTGACGTTGTAACATTTTAAATAAAAATACCTTGAAAAAGCAGTAACAAAGAGGAACAGGAGATTTGACGTTGTAACATGACGTTGTAACATTTTAAATAAAAATACCTTCTCCAGGGGTCTTTGGAGTTTCTAAGTCCCAGGCTTCTCAGATAGAGTACATTTATTCACAACTGAAGGTTCAAAGACCTCAGCATCAGTACTTGAGGGTCAAGAATTCCAGAGAAGACACCAGCGGGGGACCAGGGCAAGTCCATTTGGAAATGGTCAGCTAGACAGTTGCAGGAAAGACCTTTTAGCTTGTTATGTCCCTGCGGGTTATATGTTGGAACAACGAGTGCTTGAACCACCCATGCCTAAACAACGAGATCGGAACAACTACCTCATTGTTACCACTAATTCCTTTACCACGAATGCCTTAACAACGATTTTTCATTGTAAAGGCATTCCTGGTAAAGGCATTAGTGAATGGCATGAACGGTTCCAGCATGCGTCCTCCCTGGCCCCCCACCCCTAAAATTACCATGACCCCCACCCCCACAACCACCCCAATCCCCATCCCCAAAATTACTGCAACCCCAACCCCCTCCCCTAAAACCTAAAGCACCCCAACCCCCACCCCACCCCACCCCTAAAACCTAAACCCTGACCCCCTCCCCTGCCCCTAAACCTTAATCACCCCAAGCCCCCCACCCACCCACAAAAACAAAAAATACCTCCACTTCCCACCACTGCCCCTAAAACCTTAATCATCCCGAGCCCCCTACCCCACCCCCAAAAAAACAGCCCCAGTCCCAGCCCAACTTACCTCCTTCTTGATCGTGTCGACTCCCTTCTTCTGTGCCTCAACCACGCATGTACGTGGTTCAGCACATGCATGGTTAAGGCCCTGAACAAGGAAACCGTGGAAAGCGAAAGCGTTGTTTCGCTTTCGTTTTCCAAAACTTTGTTGTTCAGGACTCGTTGTTCGGGATGCTTCCCGTCCCTGTTGCTTGAACTGGAGGTAAGGCTTACGACCCTTAGAGCCCATATGTTTGTCCTGGGTACAAGAGGAAATAAGCAATCCCTCCTCTGTGGCCACTTCAAACCAGTTCTGGGGCAGAACCCTCCCCTCTGTGATTGAAGCCTGGCTGACTGGGGAAGGAGAAGGAGCATGATCAGTTGTTATCTGACATCTACCTCTGACAGTGTAAGCCACTTTAAAGTTAATTATGTTCATAGGCAATGCCTAATATTCATCATGCAGAGAAACAAACCCACCTCCCCACACTCAAACCTATGTCTCTGCTCTGGGAGTAGTTTTAATCTCCTCAATCAGGGTTAAGCACTGAAAGGGCTGAACCTAGAGTGTGTTATTGGTAAGGGCAGGTAGATACCTACACCTAGCAATAGGCCACTAACCTCCACTTAGGTCCAGTTAGGTCTCAGTAACTTAAACCCAGCTCAACCCTTGGTAGCTTGGCAACGAATGTCAAGGCTTAACTTAGGAGACAGAGTGTAAAGCATTCAAATGTCACGCAACAGAAATTAAATAAAACACAGGAAACAGTTTAAAAATCCAAAACGAATTTATAGAAATAGATTATATTTGTATCTTTACAATGACACACAAATGAATAAAATCGGATCAGGGGAACCGGAGATATGAATTTTTAAAGAATTTTAGTTTTTTTAGTGCCTGGAAACAAAAAGCGCCAATCGGGTCATCTGGTTGCACCTCGACCGGGGTAAAGTCAAAGTTTAAGGCCGACTGTGATGGAGCTCTGCTCGGCTACAGCTCGCTGGAGGCCTCGGTCGAAAGTTTACCTTCGGTCTCTTTTCTGAAGATTTTCTTCAGCGGGACGACCCTGCCAGTCCAGTCCGACCTCCTGGAACTCTTCTCGGATACGTGTCGCGGGAGCCCTCGGTGGAGATTTTTACCTTCGGAATTAGTTGTTTTTTCGAGGTGAAAATCCTTCGACCGGGGCAAACCTGGATCTTGATCCGATGTCCCAGGAGCCCTCCTCGGATACGCTGGCTGGGAGGTCCCGGTCAACTTTTTACGTTCAGACGTAGTCTCTTTTTTGGAGATTTTCTTGGAGATTGACTCTTGGTAGCTCCTTTATACCTGTTGCTTACAGGGAGTCCACTCCTAAATCCTGTAGAAGTCGGGCAAAGTCCTTATTGGGATGAAGACCAAAATGTGCAACAGGTGCAGTCCTTATGAGTGCAGTCCTCTCAGGTGGAGTCTGAGGGTCCAGCAGGGCAGTCCTTCTTCTCCTTGTAGTTGTGGACAGTGTTCTGAATTGTTGGGTGATCCTCCCCTATTTATCCAGTGTTCCCTGGCCGGCACCAATGGAGTGCAGGGTGCCACCCTCTGAAGTCACCATTTCCTGTGAGGTGAGGCAAAAATCAATCCCAGGAAGCAGTATTCTTTCAAAATTCAAAATGGAGGAAATCATCCCTTGGAGTGAAGCTCTCCCTAAGCCATCCCACTGGTGTGGCTTATTTCCCTAAACACTCCCACCCCCCAGTCCTTCCGCTAATCTAATTACCGAGGCTTCCATCTGGCTGTGGTAGCAGCAAGTACACTTAGGCGGTCATTACAACCCTGGAGGATGGTGTTAAAGTGGCGGTAAGACCGCCAACAGGCCAGCGGTAAAAGAAAAGGAATTTCGACCGTGGCGTAAACCGCCAACAAAGACAGCCACTTTAACACTCCGACTGCCACGGCGGTCCAAACAAACACCTTGGCGGTCACCGCAAAAAACAAACAGGCGGAGGACAATGTACCTCCCACAGTATCACAACCTACCAATCCGCCACCTTTTCCGGGGCGGATTTACCGCAGACAAAAACACAGCGGAAGCAGGACTTCGAAGGGAAAACGCTCACCTCTACACAGCCCACGAGGAAGCAGTACGCCATGGAACCAGAGCTGTAGATCCTGCCAGCCCTCATCTTCTTGCTCCTCTACCAGGAGCATGAACGCCGGTGGCGAAGACCACAGTGAGTACTGCACCTACGACACAGGAGAGGAAGAAGGGAAAAAACAGGGACACACACACGCAACACGCAACTCCCCCACACCCACCCTCACCAACCACAACACACACACCAATACAGCATGATACATTACAGTTACACCCCCAACCCCCCCAGAAGAATGCAAAGACAAAAGAAAATAAGTGTAACCATTGTAATATATTAAAATCCAGTATGCAAAAATATATATACACACCATAAACAAATATATACTTCAACAATAGTAGTCCAGGTAGTGCTCCAATGAAGTCCGTGGCCCACACAAGATCCCCGACCATGACGGAGAGAACACTGCAGGGGCATCAGATACCAATAAAACAGGCACCTCAGGGGGAGGGAAAGGGGGGGCACCTCAGCCGCTTGAGTGCACGATGCCAAATCCACAAGGGGCCACATGCCCACTGTTCAATCCTGGGGAGTGCAAAGCCACAGTCTCTCAAGTCTTTACAGTGGGTGGGTTGCCCACTGTTCCATCCTGGGGAGTGCAAAGCCACAGTCTCTCAAGTCTATACAGTGGGTGGTTTGCCCACTCTTCCATCCTGGGGAGTGCAAAGCCACAGTCTCTTAAGTCTATACAGTGGGTGGTTTGCCCACTGTTCCATCCTGGGGAGTGCAAATCCACAGTCTATCAAGTGGATAACAGTCTCCACTGGTTCTGGAGGGGGCCTTGTGCCCAGGGTGCTTCATCCTGCCAAGGACAGAGGTAGTGGATGTATCTCTCCACTGGTTCAGGAGGGGGCATGGTGCCCAGAGTGCTTCATCCTGCCAAGGACAGAGGTAATGGATGTCAATCTCCACTGGTTCTGGAGGGGCATGGTGCCAGAGCGCTTCATCCTGCTCGTGGTGGCCTCAGTAGCGTCAGAGCTTTTGGCGCTCATGGGATTGCGGTGCTTGTAGCGGCGGTGCCCTGTTCAGTGGTGCTTGAGGCAGCGGTGTCCTTGGCAGCGGTGCTTGTAGCGGCGGTGCCCTGTTCAGCAGTGCTTGTAGCGGCAGTGTCCTTGGCAGTGGTGCTTGAGGTGGCGGTGCCCTGTTCAGCGGTGCTTGTAGCGCCAGTGCCCTCTTCAGAGGTGCTTGTGGCGGCGGTGTCCTTGGCAGCGGTGCTTGAGGTGGCGGTGCCCTGTTCAGCGGTGCTTGTAGCTGTGGTGCCCTTTTCAGCGGTGCTTGAGGCGGCGGTGCCTTGTTCAGCGGTGCTTGTAGCGGCGGTGCTCTGTTCAGCGGTGCTTGTAGCGGCGGTGCCCTGTTCAGCGGTGCTTGAGGCGGCGGTGTCGTTGGCAGCGGTGCTTGAGGCGGCGGGCTCTTTTGCAGTGACTCAGCTGCTGGCGGTCCTCTCTGGCCCAGCAGGGCTTGTGCTGGCGGTCCTCTTTGGCCCAACGGGGCTTGTGCTGGCAGTTCTCTCTGGCCCAGCGGGGCTTGTGCTGGTGGTCCTCTCTGGCCCAACGGGGCTTGTGCTGGTGGCCCTCTCTGGCCCAACAGGGCTTGTGCTGGCGGTCCTCTCTGGCCCAGCGGGGCTTGTGCTGGCGGTCCTCTCTAGCCCAGCCGGGCTTGTGCTGGAGGTCCTCTCTAGCCCAGCGGGGCTTCTGCTTGCGGTCCTCTCTAGCCCAGCGGGGCTTGTGCTGGCCTCCTGGGCAGCGGGGATGATGGCGGTGGCCTCTTGGGCAGCAGGACAGGTGCTGGCGGTGGCCTCCTGGGCAGCGGGGATGATGGCGGTCTTCTCCGCCGTGCTGCTCTTCCCAGACTTGCCAGGTTTCTTGTAGCCCTTCCCCACCTTGGAAGGTGTCTCAGCTGACTCCACATTCCCACCTGTACCCCTGGGAGCGGCTTTGGTGGCTGGAGTCTTTCCCCTCTCCCGCCGGGAACTGGACAACTTTTGATGCTTCACAGGTGGGGGACTGTCCATGCTGTGGCTCCGTGCCACACTGGCTGCACTGGTGGCCGGTGCACTCCAGATTCTGGTGACTACAGGCACCACTGGTCCCGGAGATGTTGTGGCTGAGGTGCTAGGTTGGGACCTGGAGAGTCGGGCCCTAGAAGACGGACGGGGTGGGGGAGGTGTGGGAAAGAGGTCAAGGTTGGACAGGAAAAGCTTTTTGGAGACACTGGGACGGGTAGCTGGAGGGGGTTTGGGAGTGGAGGAAGAGGTTGTGGTTGTAGGAGGTGTACGTTTGGTGACTTTGGGTGAGGGTGCATGCGCTCTAGGCTGTCGTGAGGTAGATGGCTGTTGGGTGGGTGTGTGCCTGCCTTTGTGTATCTTGGGAGGTGGCGTCACAGACACCCTGGGAGAGGACACAGGGGAGGTGTGAATGGTAGTGAGGATGGTGACTGCACGTGAGCGGGGTGTGGTGGAGTGTGTGCTGGTGATGGCAGCAGTGGCTGTAGATGTAGTGCATGCAGGTGTGAGTGTAGACGAGACAAGGAGGGAGGAGGGAGACTAGGAGGGGGGGACACAGTGGAGGCAGTGGATGTTGGTGTGTCTGCATGTGTGTGAGGCTTGCGTGAGTGCCTGTGGGATGTGTAGTGCTTATGTTTGCCAGAGCTTCCCTTGTGTGTTGACGTGTGTGCATGCTAGTCTGAAGGTGCGCTTGGGATAGGCTGGGGTACAGGGGATTGGGTCTGGGTGGAGGAAGTTGGAGGGGGAGGCTAGAGACGCAGACAATGGCTGCCAACAGTGCTGAGGCCAGAGTCTGAAAAGCTCGCTGAAGGGCCGCCTGACCAGAATGAATGCCCTCCAAGAATGCATTTGTTTGTTGCAACTGCCTTTCTACACCCTGGATGGCATTCAAAATGGTAGACTGCCCAACAGTGAGGGACCTGAGGAGGTCAATGGCCTCCTCACTGAATGCTGCAGGGGTGACTGGGGCAGGGGCTGAGGTGCCTGGGGCGAAGGTGATGCCCACCCTCCTGGGTGAGCGGGCACAGGGCAAAGGGTGAGGAGCTGCTGGGAGGGCGGTGCTGCAAGGGGGGGTGGCGGCTGTACCTGTAGATGCGGGGGGCACAGATGTTGCCACCACCACAAGGGAGCTCCCATCAGAGGATGAGTCCGTGTCACTGGTGTCAGCTCCTGTCCCCGCTGTGGAGCTCCCCTCGCCCTCCGTCCCACTGGTGAAATCCGACTCTGTAGTGTCGCCCTCCAGGGCCATATGGGATGCAGCTCCCTCCTGCTCCGGTGCCACAGCTCCTCTGCCTGATGATGCTAATGCACACAAGAACATGGAGACCACAAAAAGGGGGATGACGACAGAAGAAAAACATGTTGAGTGCATGCATTACCGTTACCGTTGGCAGACACGACAGACACAGAAGTCCCCTGCACTACGCTGCGCTCTTTGGCCTCCACAGTTTAATCCCCGGGGCATGGCCTACAAGGATATGGACGACATCTGCACACATGGATGACACATGGGCATGACTAGGTGTACTTGGCACTCTACAGAGGTGGGGTGGGGTGCCACCCAGACACCTCCACTGTGCGCAAAATCAGCAGGATGAGAGTGTACTCACCCCCTTGTGTCTGCTGTGATGCCCTCAAGCGCCCATCCAACTCAGGGTAGGCCACCGCCAGGATCCGGAACATCAGGGGGGTCATGGTTCGACGGGCACCCCTCCCACGTTGGGAGGCCATCCCCAGCTGAGCCTCTGGCGTCTTCTTGCTCCAGCAGCGAATGTCCTCCCATCTCTTCCGGCAGTGGGTGCTCTGTCTCTAGTGGACCCCCAGGGTCCGGACGTCCTTGGCGATGGCACGCCAAATATCCTTCTTCTGGTGGGCGCTGACCTACATGACATGTACAGGGGAAGAAGAGAAGTCATTACCAACTGCACCGTCTAAGTGAGTGGCCCACATCCCTACCCTTGCCATGTGGCACATGCATGCACAGTCCTTCATGCTCGCAGAACTCTGCCCCCTTCCTTCTTACAACCAGCCATCTCCACCCAGGCATAGCCCATACAACTTGCACCCTATGTACTCGCCTGTTGGTCTGGAGGACCGTAGAGTAGTGTGTACTGGGGGAGGACCCCGTCCACGAGCTTCTCCAACTCCTGTGCAGTGAAGGCAGGGGCCCTTTCCCCAGACGCACGTGCCATTGTCTCTTCCAGACCGAGGTCACAGCAGCACTTCCTGTGAAAGATCAGGTATCGAGTGATTGAACAGATAGAAAATGGCGGTCACGTCCGCTGCAGTGACGTCCGCGCGGTGCATATCATCACCGCCGGCGCACTTCGTCATTAGCTCCTGGGGCCCATAGGGTCCAATGTTAACCAATGCAGCATTGCGCAGCGATCTTTGACCACCTACCGCAACGGTGTACAACGCCAGCGCAGTTACCTCACATCCCATTGTCCCAGTTTAGAGGTCAGGCAGCCGCCATTTCAGGGGCCCACATGGCTTCATTTTCAACTGCGTCACACATACCTAGGCCTGGACTCAACACACATACAGACAACTTTTTGGATTATGTTTTGTGTCCTGTGTAGCTGTGGGTACATACCTCTGAGGTGCTTGACTCTGTCGTCGCTTTTGTCCTTCCTAGGCACCGTCATCTGGGACATATGAGGAGATGGCGGAATCCTCCGGTGTACCGACCGCTGGTGGACCTGTTGACAATGGAGGAGCAACATTTAATCATCACCTACAGGTTTGACCCTGCCACATTCCAGGAACTGTGTACTCAGTTGGAGCAAGACCTGATGTCACCAATCTGACATCCCACAGGAATCCCCCCTCAAGTGCAGGTGCTATCAGTGCTCCATTTCCTAGCAAGTGGGTCTTTTCAAACAACAGTGGCCATGGCATCAGGGATGTCCCAGCCTATGTTTTCCAACGTGTTGTCCAGAGTGTTGTCTGCCCTGATGAAACACATGAGGAGCTACATCGTTTTCCCTCAGGTGGAGGATTTGGCTACAGTTAAAGGTGACTTCTATGCCCTTGGACATATCCCTAACATCATAGGTGCCATTGATGGGACCCATGTAACTCTGCCCCCCCACCCACAGGAGTGAACAGGTGTACAGGAACCAGAAGAGTTATCATTCCATGAATGTACAGATGGTATGTTTGGCAGACTAGTACATCTCCCAGGTAAATGCTATGTTCCCTGGCTCTGTGCATGACGCCTACATCCTGCGGAATAGCAGCATCCCTTATGTGATGGGTCAACTCCAGAGGCACTGGGTGTGGCTATTAGGAGACTCTGGTTACCCCAACCTGTCATGGCTATTGACCCCAGTGAGGAATCCGAGGACAAGGGCAGAGGAACGCTACAATGAAGCCCATGGGCGGACTAGGAGGGTGATCGAATGCACCTTCGGCCTCCTGAAGGCCAGGTTCAGGTGCCTCCATATGACAGGTGGTTCCCTATTCTACTCACCAATGAAGGTATGCCAGATCATCATCGCCTGCTGTATGCTTCACAATCTTGCTTTGCGATGCCAGGTGCCTTTTCTGCAGGAGGATGGTCCAGATGACGGTGTTGTGGCAGCTGTGGAGCCTGTGGACAGTGATGAGGAGGAAGCAGAGGAAGAAGACCAGGGGTGGGGTGCTGGTGTGGTGGTCCTGTGGCGGGGCGTCCTGTCCACTAGCGCCGGCGGAGGTGGTGGGCCGTTCATCGTCCAGGCTAGTGTCAGGGGCCCGTTGGAGTGCCACGGTGTCCCTCATGGTGTTCTGTATGTCCTTCAGCACCCCTACGATGGTGCCCAGGGCAGAGCTGATGGTTCTGAGTTCCTCCCTGAACCCCAAATACTGTTCCTCCTGCAGGCGCTGGGTCTCTTGAAACTTGGCCAGGACCGTAGCCATCGTCTCCTGGGAGTGGTGGTATGCTCCCATGATGGAGGAGAGGGCCTCGTGGAGAGTGGGTTCCCTTGGCCTGTCCGCCCCCTGTCGCAGAGCAGCCCTCCCAGTTCCCCTGTGTTCCTGTGCCTCCGTCCCCTGGACCGTGTGCCCATTGCCACTGCCCCCAGGTCCCTGTTGTTGTTGGGGTGGTGGGTTATCCTGGGTTCCCTGTAGTGGTGGACACACAGCTGATTGACGTGTCCTGGGGACGGAGGTATGGGCCCGCTGGGTGGGTGCTGTACTGGTGTTTACAGAGGGTGGAAGGTCAGTGTTGGGCTGTGACTGGGTGAGGGGAACCAACTGTCCCGAGGCCCACGATGGTCAGGGCTGGTCATCTGGATCCAGTTGGCCAAAGCTGCTGTCATCACTGTGGGCCTCTTCTGTGGGTGGGGTAGAGATGTCTGGACCCTCCTGTCTGGTGACGTTGGGTAGTGGTCCTGCAGGGGTGTAAAAGCATGATTATTGCATCTGTGTGTGTCATGGTGTACAATGGGTGGGTGAGTGTGTACCCCAGTGCTAGCATTCCTGTGTGGGGGCTTGTGTGATGATGGTTAGGGGGTGTTATGGGTATGTGCAGTGGCCATGCTTTAGTGAGGGGTGACCATGCTTTGTTGTGTCATGCAGGGCTTGGTGTTGGGATGGGTGATTTGTGTTATTAGTACATTAGTGAGTAGTTGGAGTGATAGGGGAGGGGGTGAGGGTGGGAGTGCGTGATAGCATGCAGGTAGGGTGGGGGATATGATAGTTAAGATTTGACTTACCAGTGTCCATTCCTCCACCGACTCCTCCGAGGCCCTCTGGATGCATAATGGTCAAGACCTGCTCCTCCCATGTTGTTAGTTGTGGGGGAGGAGGTGGGGGTCCGCCGCCAGTCCGCTGAACCGCGATGATGTGCGTGGAGACCACGGAACGCACCTTCCCCCATAGGTCGTTCCACCTCTTCCTGATGTCCTCCCGATTTCTTGGGTGCTGTCCCACTGCGTTGACCCTGTCCACAATTTTTTGCCATAGCTCCATCTTCCTAGCTATGGAGGTGTGCTGCATCTGGGATCCAAATAGCTGTGGCTCTACCCGTACGATTTCCTCCACCATGACCCTGAGCTCCTCCTCCGCAAACCTGGGGTGTCTTTGCCGTGCTATGGGGTGGTGTAGGTGATGTGTGGGGTGGTGTCTGTGGTGATGAGTGTGGTGATGTGTAGTGGTGTGGGGTGTTTCGTGTGTGGATGTTGTTTGGGTGATGGTGTTGTGTGCCTCTGTGTGGTGGGGTTGTCTCTGCTGTGCTTTCTCTCTCGCCTTTGTCTGTAATTTTTGGTCGAAGGGGTTTGTGGGTGATGTGGGTGTGTGTTTTATATAGTATTGATTGTGTGGGAGTGGTGTTTGTATGTGTATCAGGTGTGTGGATTTTGAATTGTCCAATGTGGCAGTGTTTTGGAGATGTGTGTGTATTTTGAGTGCGGCGGTGTGTACCGCCAATGGAATACCGCGGTTGAAAGACCGCCGTGTGGATTCATGGGTCGTGATAGCATGGGTGTGTTTCTGTTGGCGTGACGGTGGAGGTTTAGTTTTCGTCAGTTTATCACTGACCTTTGGTGTGGCGGACTTGTGTTGGTGTCTGAATTTCGGAGGATTCCGAGATGTGCGTCATAATAGCTGTGGCGGAATTCTGCGGCCACGACGGTGTATTGGCGGTCTTCTGCACGGCGGTAAGCAGCTTTTACTGCCAATGTTGTAATGACCCCCAATATGTTGATAATTTTTTATATCTCACTTGTAGAGGATCTTGGCTTGAGAACCAAAAAACAGGTGATGAGCTCAGCCCAATAAAAGGAACACAGATGACGAGTTGAACTCAATTAGAAGCCCCCTCTCATCAACAGGGAAGAAAGGCAAGCACTTGGTTATGCACTGCTATTGAATGCACAAAGCTAGAATCCTGCAGCAGATCCTTGAATACCACAGTTGAGACTTTTATCCCAGGCTCTTCAAATCATGCAGTAAAGTTTCAAACCCTAGGATCCTAGAATCATGCAAATCTTTGATTTTTTTCTCTAGCTTTCTACCCAGATATTGTTGCAGCTTTTTTGGCTACTGTATTGGAACAGGATTGACTCTGTTGAATATAGGTGAAGTAACAATTGGGCAGCACACGTGCCACTAAAACAGTACTGGGTGATGTTACTTCTGACACAAAGTGTGGATGTTATTGTGAGTGAGAATGCCTGGACTTCTCTGCATCCTATTATATTATAGATCATGTAATCATACTTAACAGACTCAGTCAATAGACTAGGGTGGGAGGTGCTATACAAAAGTTGGGACCCACCTTCCTTATGAATTGATGACAAGCACATATTAACTGAGATGAACTGTCAACTTTAAAGGAAACACTGACATGCTGCTGGCCCAACTTTTGTGAGAAATTCCAAGTTGAATCCCAAATGTATGTTGATAACATATCAACTCACCTGTGTTCAAGCCAGAAAAACATCACAAAGTGCTTTGACCGCACATTCCATTGACTAATAGAGATCTTTCTTTTCCTGAACAGAACCACAAATAAGATCCTGATGCTTTAAGGCACTGATTCCAAAATGCTTCTGGTCATATATAGCAGAAACGTCAGTAACTCCTAATTATGCCGCAAACACTAAAGAACATTGGGGGTTATATTTACCACGGACCAATTGCCTGTACCATAAATCAATGCAGTTGTCAAAGATATGAATTTATAACTCAGGGAAACCCTCACATTATCGACTTTACCAGATCCTAAACAATGAGCCACTAGAATGTTATGTAGACAAGGTTCCTCCACAACCTCAATGATCAACTATTCTTTTAGCTAGGTTTACATCATACATAGATCATATGTGTTGGACCTGGCCCTTTTTGCAGGGTCATCCCGAATCAAAGGCTACTAGTGGGCCTTCAGCACTGGTTGTGCCACCCACAGAAGTGGCCCTGTAGTCATGTCTCAGACCTGCCACTGCAGTGTCTGTGTATGCAGGTTTAAACTGTAAATTCGACTTGGCAAGTGTACCAACTTGCCAGGCCTAACTCTTCCCTTTTTTCTACATATAAGACACCCCTAAGCTAGCCCCATGGACAGGGTGCAGTGTTTGGTTAAGGTAGGACATATACATATGTGCTTTATATGTCCTGACAGTGAAATACTGCCAAATGCGTGTTTCACTGTTGCAAGGCTTATCTCTCTCAAAGGTTAACCTGGGGGCTGCCTTTAAACATGATTAAAGCGTAGCTTCCCTTTGGGAGCAGATAGACATGTGGAGATTGGGACCTCTGAACTCACAATTTAAAAATACATCTTTTAGTAAAGTTGACTTTGAGATTGTGTGTTTGAAAATGCCACTTTTAGTAAAGTGGGCATTTTCTTGAATGAACCATTTTTGTGACTCTGCCTGTTTGTGGATTACCTGTCTGGATTAGTTTGACAGTTAGGCTGTTTGCACCTCTCTCCAGACAGTGACACAAAGGAGGCTGGGGTGTAGCCTGCATATTCCAATGAGCCATCTGTGCTAGGAGGGAAGGGATGAGTGGTCACTCGCACCTGAACGGGCTGTGCCTTCCCTCACACAATGCAGACTCCAACCCCCTGGTGTGTGTCTGAGGCCTTGCCTGAGCAAGGCAGGATTTCACAAACAAGTGAGTCTTTCCTTTGAAGTAGGCCTACTTCAATGGCCAAAATGGATATAAGAAGAGGACCCAAAACCACAGATTTTAGACACTTCTTGGGGTAGACACCCTACCTCACAGACACTTCTGGATATGAAGCCTGCTGGTGAAGAATCCCTGAACCATACTGCAAGAGGAACTGCCTGGCTGCCCAAACAACGCACTGGGACTGCTTTTCTGACAAGTACTGCTGCCTTGCTGTTACCCTGCTGCCTTGCTGCTCCCTGGCTGTGCTGAGAAGTGCTCTCCAATGGTTTGGATAGAGCTTGCCTCCTGTTTCCTGAAGTCTCCGGACCAAAAAGACTTCACTCCTGCAACTGGACTCCTTGTGTGGTTAAAATTCGATGCACAGCCTGCTCAAAACGATGCACAGCCTGCCCAACAGTGATCAATTCACCGCACTCCGAACCGGAATGACGCAGCGCAACTTCCCAAGGAGAAGATAGACGCAACGCCTGCAGTGTGACCGGAACTTCGACGTACATCCCACCGGATCGACGCACAGCCGACCCGGGACGACGCAACCCGACTTCCAGAGAGGAATCGATGCAGCGCATGCCGTGGAGGAGAACATTCCACACAACGCCCACTTGATCGACGCAGCGCTGGTGTCTTCGCTCTGCAAGCCCAGGATTCCATGCACAGTCCCAGGGGCACCATAAATCCCTGCAACCGGAAGAGAAACCAAGTCCACACGCTGGAAATCGATGCAAAACCTTCCCCTGCATTGAAAATAACAGCACATGTCAGTGTGCGAAGGGGCGAAACTGATGCACACCTCCCCATTTTCCACTCATCGCCTCCTCTGCTGTCCCTTGCAGAGACTTGGAACATGAACGAGTCATTTTGTGCTTTCAAGAGACCTTTATTGTTTTTAAAAGACATTTACTTGTTTTGCAAAGACTTAATACACTTTATATTAATTTTACAGTGATATCTCAACATCTACTTATTGCATTTTAATCGTTTTGACCTGCATCTTATCAGATAAATATTATATATTTTTCTAAACACTGTTTGGTGTATTTTTGTGGTATTATATGGTGTTATTGTATGATTTGTTGCACAAATACTTGACACATTGCCTTCTAAGTTAAGCCTGATTGCTCAGTGCCAAGCTACAAGAGGGTGGGCACAGGATAATTTGGATTGTGTGTGACTTACCCTGACTAGAGTAAGGGTCCTTGCTTGGACAGGGGGTAACCTGACTGCCAACCAAAGAACCCATTTCTAACAACATGCATATATGCATTTATACAACAGCACTGTATCGACTGATAGTGGAACATGCCCCACCTATCTGCATTTTGGGAAATTGTTGATGACATACCTCATCATAATACATAAAATAGTGCACCTCATGTCTCAGGACACAGCACCGTCTGCCTTGATTTAATCTCTAATTGCACCTGTTCTATTCTCCCTAAATAATGAATGCTCTTCTGCCTTTCAGCTAGGTTAGCACTATACAAATATCACATACATAAAACAACATACATACAAATAGAAATGGGAACCAAATGTATGATGCAATTTTGTGGTTGCAAAAGACAAGAATCGTCATTTGTGACTGCAAAATGGCCTTGTACCATGCACCATCCCTATTTTGCAAATTGGTATCCAGTTACAGACTTGCAAAATAGGGATTGTGACTCACAATTAGGAAGTGGCATCCCGAGGGCGTCCCTTCATAATTGCGACTCAATAGGTATGTACGACTGCTTTGTGATCATGAATGCGGTCGCAAAACAATCGCAGTTAACACCAATTTCAAATTGGTGTTAACCCAGTCGCAAATGGGAAGAGGTCCCCAGAGGATTCCTTCCTCTTTGTCAATGCTAGCAAAAATGTTTTTTCAGAGCAGATAGTGGTCCCACAGACCACTGCCTACTCTGAAAAAATGAAAATAAAATTTTTCCTTTTCATTTTGAAATGCATCCCTGTGAGTGCGGCCATTCCCTAATGGGCCACAAATTGTGACCTGCCTCATGAATATTCATGAGGCTGGTCCCTCGCTACCCATTGGGGAATCACACACAGTGTAGTTAGCACGGCTGTACAATTTTTTTATGACTCACTATTTGAGATTCGCAATTGGATCGTAAACTGTGGGTCACAAACAAAAAGGCAATACATCTGGCACTAGGAGGCCAAACATACCTCCGCTTATGAAAATGCAACTATGCAAACCCCAGCCCTAAAAGTTATCTTTTGGCTTCAGATGGCGTAGAGGTTAACATCAATATACACTGCACAGTTCACAATTTGCAGCTTGCCCAGCTCCACAACTTCATATGACTGATGCACGAAGGCAGATCACGGATAGCCAATGCATGAAAGTATTAAATATTTTGAATCCCATCATATGAGCAGAATCTGATCACTTATAACTCCGATTTTTTTTTTAAACTGGACTCTTAAAATGCTATGAGTCAAGACATATCCTAATTGCTGCAATGTACTATTTCACACCATACCACACCTTTGTATAATACCAGTTGGACTTGTTTTACTCCAAAATCTTTTCGAATTATTTTAATTTCAACATCTTTTACTTCCATATCTCCTTGTCTACATGCCTCAGTTGACCTTTCAACACCATTCAGAGATCACTTGTTCCTCTGCTGCCTCATAGCTATGAAATGGTTTGCTTTGCTATTGTAAAAGCCAAATTAACAATCATCATTATGTGCCTGTTAAGTACCAAACTGTCCCAGATGCCAAGCAGTATTAGCTGTGGTGACAATGGTCTAGATCAGTGGTTCTCAACCTTTTGACTTCTGTGGACCCCCACTTTATCATTACTGGATCCCGGGGACCCCCCACTGAATAATTATTGGAATCAGGGGACCCCCCCCCCATGAGTCATTACTTAAAGCTGGAGACCTAATCTGTTGACATGATTTAATTTTCTAAGTAATGGCAGACCCCCTCAGTAGGCTTCGCACACCCCCAAGGGTCTCCGGGCCACAGGTTGTGAATCACTGGTCTAGATGTTTGAACAATCCTGTGCAACCTATCTATTATTTTATACCAGTAGGTCTTTATTTTAGTACAGGACCATAATGCATGATAAAATGAAAACACTATGGTTCATCCACTGGAGTATTCTGGAGAGGCAGCATGATCAAATGAATGCATTTGAGTTCAGGAATAGGGGCCTGATTTAGATCTCTGTGGAGGGGTTTCTCTGTTGCAATGGTGATGGATATCTCTGTGGGCGTGTCCAAGCTTATATTTCTTTTCATAATTTATTTATAGGGTGACACCTATAGGATAGCCATCAATTACCCTTGGAGGTCGACACAAATCTTTGGACTCAGGAGTGAGATACCATCCTAACAGTCAACATCAATAAGATCAAATCAATAAACATAACTTTCAATATTGGACTCAGGAATTTATATGCATCATGACCTATGTGGCCATGAATCACCACATCAGTTTAGTAAAGTTCAAACATTTATTGTGCTTTAGATTAACAATGCTAAGCTCAATCTAACACAAGACCAAATAATAAAAGTACAGAAACAATACAGGTTGACCAAATCTTCTAAAGAATCTTAAGCTGGACAGAATATTTATCATTAAACATTCAAGAACCACCATACAGAAAAACAACAGTAATAGATGAATGAATGACAAAAAATACATTTAGTTATCACAGATAAATTGGTTTACAATCAATTTATATGAAACAGTCAAATTTAGAATATGACATCCTTAACTAATTTTCTAATTTGATAAGCATGTTTGGGCTTCATGCAAAAAGAAAAGAAGACTAAATTAATTTGAAAAACATCTGACTATGGCACTAACCAATAGTAACGGTTGGATTTCCTAAAAAGAGCAGACTTAAAAATCTGCATGAAAGACAAAAGCACATTTGGCTACACATCTCCTAAATGGATCAGTAAGCAGCAATATCTTCATCAGTGGTGCATCGCCCGGTTTTCTTCATTGGGCAATGACATAATAGGGAACAGTTCAGTAATGTTTGGCCTTAATACACCTGAACTGACAGTATCATAGGGGAAGAGCTAAGAAAATAGGAACAACTCATTACATTAGCATAGAAAATGGAACTCTGAACTTACATCATCTATTTAGTTATATTGAAGTCCTAAAAAGCAAATAGCTAAGCTTCTATTGATCAGTCTATGGGGTGGTTTAGGACCTGGTCAATTAGCTTTTCTCCATGTTTCAGAAGTATCTTTTCTTAATTTTCTCCTTTCACGATTGCTCATCATCTCTCACTACAGTGACCAGTTTCCGCAGTGGAATACAATTGTTGGAGGTTATACATGAGCACTGAAGACTATTGTTCCTGGGTACACATTTTCTCACCTTAGGAAGACAAGCAAATGTTACAACATAAGAACATAACTTTTCTGCAGTGTATGGGCTGCACAAGATGCTTAGAGAAACATCTTTTGCAGCGTTAACATTTTTGAAACATTGCCTCTGGAAAATTACTAAAACGTGAGGCCTTTTTAAAACTAATGCTAAAACATGAAAAATAAAACATTTCATAATATTTTAACAATTAATCCTTTTAGTACATTTGAATATTCATTTTTCTGTACATGTAATTACGAATAAACAAAATAAATTTTCATTTGTCAGTTATGTTCATATTTTTCATTCTTTATGGTGTCCACCATGTCACCTGCACGTTTTTATTTAATACATGATTTTCAAACCACATTTTATTCTATGTTATTTTACACTATATTTTAATGCCACAATTTTTATTAATAATGTTTACACTCCAACATCCCATCTGTCAAAATCTAAATATCAGTGTTTTCTGTGGTATGTAGATTTCGGTGCATGTGCTATCTGTCACTGTTGCAACTGAGCAACCCCTCCACCAAGATTCAAGTCGGGCCCAAATGTACTCTGCACAGTACCAATTTTAATCCTGTATTTGAAATGGACATCAATCTAAAATGGCAATGTGTAGCTTTTCCTAAAGTTCTCAAATAACCAGACCACGTGGAACTAGATTGAAGCATATGAATTTGCCACATTTAAGTTAAACTACACTGTGTCATAAGTAGTCACTTTTAGTGTTTTTATGCTCTTTACACAAAAGGATTAAATTAGTTACATCCTGTGGATGTCCCCTTACTTCCCTTTCCATTATGCCACAGAATGTGCAAAGGATGCCTTGTTGTGAGGCCTTCTTGGGCCAAAATAGATTCTCTATTTTAGCTTTGTTTTATATTTGATATTTTACGTGTTTTAGCTCACATAGCTTTTAGCAGTGACATTTACACATTTTAGACTTGCATTATATTATTCCAAGTATATGTTGTACATGTTGCTTGTTTTTAGTTAGCCTTTCTCAACATGTATTCTGTACACTCTGTTCAAGACGAGGAACGCAGTAAATGATGTCCTAGTGCTTGCCTTTATAGCTCTCTTATGTTTCGTCTGGGGATGCACGAGTGAGGCGACGAAAGCGTATGATGTGTTTCCACGATTCCTTTGGGGATCATAGTGTCATGTTCAGGTTGCGATAATCACCTTCCACCCTGCTAAAGTTAGGGGTTTGAGTGAGGCACTGTGAGCTAGTCAGGAAGTGTGCCAACAACCTTTGATGGTGTGCATGCACTCATCTCCATATTCTGAAATTGTATTGTGCTAATGCGCAGTCCTGCTATTTTAGTAGGCAGCGCATAACAGCTTATAGCATATCCTGTCTTGTAGGCTCAAATAGTGTAGGTGGTCATACATACAACATTATCTTAAAGTAAAATAAAAGCGGGTGCTGTAATGCAATGTATAGTGCCATATAAGGGGTACTCTACCTTCCAACAGAGCAATATTGGAAACCCCTAGTTGGCTTGCTGTAGCCCTCTAAACTGACATTTTTAATATTATCTGGCATCATGTGGGTGTTTGCAATCATGAACGGAGCTTTAAATCTTGTACAATTCAGATAGGAGTAGCTTACCTAGTGTAATCCTCTAAGAATAAAGACAACTTCTGTCCCTCCTTTGATCTAAACTTGATTGTGGTGCGGCAGAAAAATATTAGGGAAGGAATTAGCATGGAAAATTTGAGGACATCTGTAGGCCATAAATACAGGGTTGCCCTACCTTCACTAGATTCATCTCAGACGTAGGTACAGTACAAAATAGTGGAAGCGGCACATATGGCAATGCTTCTTGAAAACTCATATATGTTATATACAAATCATGGCTAATTTCATGTTACACATAGGGCGCACTAACAGTTTAGTGTTTATATGCAAGGTGTATGGCCTAGGAAAATTATAAGAATGACAGTGATGCTGAGTAACAGTGTGCATGATGAGCACATTATTTTCGCCAACATATTTACGTTATTTGCTCTAACAAATGACAGAAATGCGACAGAGAGAAATCTTACATGCTGTTGTTTAGCAAGCTATGTTCAAGTAATAAGAGCAGTACGGCCACACTGCTGCCCACCCAACAGACGTGGAAGGAAGAGAAAAGCAGAGTTGGATACATTTGTGTGGCTTTTGGAATAAGACCGTGTTTGTTTCTTTCAGTACAGGTAGGAAAGGCTGCACAACCACTCCCTCTTCATTGAGGGACGTTGGAGAGAATGGTACAAAGAGACCTGAGAAATTAGAAACGGCAGATACGAAGACTGGGTGCATGAAGGGAGATGCTGGAGTGCCATTGTCCGACTGAAGGCTGGATAGCTTTCTGTGTTATGCAGGGAAAAGTTCATGGCTTGGAATAAATAGATATGACTAACCATACAGTAGAGTCAATATTATAACCGAGAGGATGGTGACACATATATACATTGGTGTTCGGTAGGGATTCGACTAATCTATTACAGCTAACAGGGATGTGTGATGTAAAATTATTTTACATTTTCTAATGTTTATCTTCTGTTAGTGTAATGACTTATAAGATTATAATATTTATCAGTGTCCTGATGCATAAGGTTAATATACCAATTGTGCATAGTAACCTTTTATTCTAAACTACAAACAGCTGTGTGTCTCTACTACCCCTGGGATGAAGGTCAAGCATCTACAAATATTCCCTGTGAACAAGAGTTGCTCTCGCAGGGCTGTGTGACTCATAACATTGAATATGGATAAGCCTCCCTCATTATGAGTGAGAACCACCTTTCTGTTCTCCTTTCAATTGGGAACGCATTACCTCCTGGGGCTAAGAAAATCTAATGGGTTGTATTCCCCCACACCTCCAAATCGGGGGGTTCATGATAAAAGCGGGGCAAGCATGTACAGGTATGACAACACTTTATAGAGAGTCAATTTTTGCAGTGGCTGAAGGCTTCCTTCTCTGGCAGGTGAGGTCAGTGGTAGGTGAGGGATGAACCCGGAAATGGCAGATGCAATGGAGAGTGTAGTGTTTCCGAAGCATATCCAGGTCAGTAAGTGAGCGTACAAAAACAGAGGTTGGGCTAAGGGAGCGTTGTTTAAAGTTGGTCTACATATCAAGATCAAGATGGCAATTCAAAATTGATCTGATCTGTGTAATTTATGGATGCCTCCTAAGAATTAAAATTACCATTAAATGTGCAGTCTTGAAAATAAACACAGTGCGCTGTTCATACATCGATTTGTCAGCCTGCTTTTATGCAGACAGTAAAATTAAACAATTGTGGAAGCCAAGTAGATGTTTGCAGAGGGTTCTAATTTTTGTGATCAATAGCATTGATGCAGGTTAATTCTACTTAAACTGGTCTATAAATTATAATTGCATACGACACCTCCTTAATGAGAATAAATAACTGGTCGTCATTATTTGTTTCCAATAAGTGTATGGTAAAAGTAACCTTCTCAAAACAAGCGTTTCTTCTTAAATTGGCACTATTAAAACTAAAGATTTTGCATATATATTTGCATGGAGAAAATACTTCCTGAATTATTATTACAGCAATTACCGTTTCCTGGAATTTATGCACATAATGTTGTGATTAGGCCATGAATTTATGGAGAAATAGGATTTTATAGTGTAGTGTAGAGCCCTTCTGTCCTTTTTTAAGTACAGCTTTGTAATTGGTTATATGGCAGTGTAATTTTAATTGAATAAACAATACACATATTTTGGCCAAATCAGATATGTATTTTATTAGGAAAATTTTGGTTTTGAATGAAATTCACCATTTTATTTCATTCTGTAACATTGAGCTTTTCTAACAGGTGGCAAGGCGATCATTTCTAGTTCATTTTATTTTCGTCACTGATTCTCATTGTGCTAGTAAAGATTTATACGCCAGGTGCTCCGATTCTGATCTCGTTCTTACCCAAGACACATCAGTTTTTCTTTAAAGTCTCAAATGATATGTGCACTCTATGAATCCCCAAAGTAAAATGGATATTATCATTAAACATGATGTAATGCATATCCCAAAATATAATTTTCAATTTTATTCAGTGCTTGAAAAGAGGGGGGTTGTGCTAGTAAAGATTTATACGCCAGGTGCTCCGATTCTGATCTCGTTCTTACCCAAGACACATCAGTTTTTCTTTAAAGTCTCAAATGATATGTGCACTCTATGAATCCCCAAAGTAAAATGGATATTATCATTAAACATGCTGTAATGCATATCCCAAAATATAATTTTCAATTTTATTCAGTGCTTGAAAAGAGGGGGGTCCTGGAGGATCCCAGTTCTGCCAGCTGTTTATGAGCCAGATCTAGGATCCAGCAGACCCAGGAAAACATGCTTAATTTGTCCTGGTGTTAGTTTCTGCTGCAGGGACAACATTCAGCAGCTCCCGCACACTGTCTACATTTTGTGAAGTGCAGCAACCTACAAGTGGAGAAGGAGCTTGCCTATTTTACCATCCAGCTGGGCCAAAAAGAAAAGCTTGATTTAAAAGGCCTTCAGACTTCGTTTTGTTCAGGTATCACCCTGGCTGGAGCCATCTGCAGCCTAACACCTAGATGCAATGGAGGAAACAAAGGTGCACGGCTTGCTAACGTTTCACAAGTACCTACGAGAAACTATGGTTTGAAGCAGATTTTAACTCTCTTCCACTTTTTGTGTAAGAGATGTATTTGCAATGTAAGAAATCAATAGCTGAGGCCCACATGGACCTAGCTATGCAGTAATATGAACACTAATTAGAACTGGTACGTTTTTGTCCAATCCCACATTTTCGACAATACTTACAATAAGTCACAACTGATCAATCTAATATGGAGGCTATAGTCCAGGTTGATGCATGTGAAGATTTATGAACATGGAACAACCACTTTGATTTACTGCTGGATATCACACTAATTAAATTGTCATGGGTATAGCTACTATGCACAGAACATAGACATACTCATTTGTGACCTGCATGGGGTGTCCTCCATCAGCTGACTCACAACAGTTGGATTCCTTAGATTGCTTTATAATCTCCATGCAGATTGTGAATATGGGTTATGGGTAGGCAACAAGTGACCATCCTGGCTGTGTCTGTGTGATTGTTTAAAAGGGCACAATACATTTTACATTAAGTAATCTTATACACTCAGGGACTGATTCTCAAACGAAAACATACACTTTAGTGTAAGTTTAGGTTATGCTGGTATGCCCTAACTAATTTCGTAATTAATATCTAAGACTGCGGAGTCGCCAAATCGTGGTAGAGACTCAGCACAAAAAAAGGCATCTCCTAACTTTTAATGTGTGTAGGTTCTGCCATGAGTGTAGAGATTCCACATTTATAAATATACTATTCATAAAAGTACTTTGTACAGACCAAAAGAACCGTAATTTACACTAAAGTGCAAATTTACCATTGTGAATAACACCCTCAGAAAGGATCTGTGGCTATTTTGAGTTGTTACAAAACTAAAATGATATGCTGGCAGGACAAATTACTACATTTATACCAAAAACATGGGTTTCCTTGTAGATGTTGTACACTTTTCCTATTATGTGAACATCTATTTTAGCTTTAAAAATGTAGTTAGTTTAACATGTATTTGAGATCCTTCGCTATATCACACACCATTCTTCATAGTAATGATTGTACATGTGTCTCAATTTTACCTCAGAAGTATTCGTTACGAATACTTATCATATCAATGCAATGAAGGTTTGCTAAAGCTAATACACTACTTATATATTTTGACATACTAACTCTGTTTTGTTGTAGACACCTTCTTCACATGTACATACCGGTTATTTCCATGTCACAAAATAGACTATGGAAATCCCTTTGACATGAGTGAATTTATAGAACTAGGTATACAAATTCCACATACTTGCATATTATGTACTTAGAGCAATGTTTGCAAATGGTTCTCCATGTTGCGATGCTGCAAGATATACTCCTCCTTATGTAGTTGGACTATAAAAGAAAAAGGTAATTTGTACAACAGCCCACTCACAGAACATCAGATTTACCCCCTTGTTACTGCTCTCTGTACTTCAGCTCCCCATCAAGCAGAGGGTAGGTCACTGACAATATATGGGCCATTAGGGAGGGTCAGGGTGTGCCGTAACCATTTCCTTTGCAGAGAGGAGTTCCCCAGCTGGACCTCAGCTACAACTTGGTCTAGCAATGCAAGTCTTACAATTGCTCACACTAAGGTAGACTACGGTGCCAATGGAACCCCAAAGTCAGCACTTTTGCTACAATGGCCTTCCAGATGCCCTTCTTGTAATGAGGGCTGACCTAAGATATTAGAAAGCATAAAAAGCATCAAACAAGTGTTACGGGGCTCACCATATTTATATTTAGAACATCAAAATAACCACCCTTTGTTGAGGACAATTTAAGAAACAACACTTGTAAGTTTTGTGTGACACATGAATGGGGCATACTCAACTACCTTAGCTGAAGTAACCTGATTTTTGTGTACACAAATATGTTTACATAGTTGTGTGTAACACAAATATGTACACATATAATTGAGGACAGAAGTTAGACCTTATGATCCTTCACTTCATGTGAATTAAGACAGTAGGCATTGTGCAAATATAATTAGGAGATAGGATTTCTTCTGGATTTTACTTGCTAATAACTGCTATAGTTTGATGAATCTTTACAAACATTTGCAGACCTATTCCTTTTTTCTACATTGGCAAAGAGGGATGTCAAGAAATGTGTGTTTTCCACCAATGCATTTTGCATGGAATTTGTACTCGAATCCAATTCCATGACACTCCACTCTATGCTTTTCAACTCTACACCACTCCACACTGTGCCGTTCTCCTGCACCCCACTGCAATCTATGCAACTCTACTAGATGCCACTCCATTCTACCTTAATCTACTGTATGCCACTCTACTCTATGCTGTTCTAGTGTATACCTCTCAGTGCTGTGCCACTGTAGGCCACTCTGTGCCACTGCACCGTACACCACTGTACTATACACCAATCCACCATATACCACTCCACAGTATGACACTCTACTTTATGACACTTAACTCTATGCTACTCCATTCTATGCCATTTGGCTCTACGGTATTCCACACTACACCACACTACTCTACTCCACTCCAGTCTATGTTGTTTCATTTCATGCCACTTGACTCTACACCACTCCACGCCATTCTGTGCTATTATTTTATGGCTCTCCACTGTATGCCACTACGCTCTACACAACTCCACTGTATGTCATTCCACCCTAAGCTATTCTATTCTATGTTATTCAACTCTATGCCACTCAAAGCCACTCCACTACACAGCACTCTACTGTACACCACTCCACTGTATGCCACTTACTGTAGACCATGATACTCTATGCTATTCTACACTGCACCATACTACTGTATGCCACTCCACCTTATGCTATTGTACTGTAATCCACTCCATTTTACACCTCTCTACTGTAAGACACTCATCTTTATGCCACTCCACTCTACCAAAATCCAGTCTATGCCAGTCCTCTCTACGCTATTCCACTCTATACCACTGAACTGTACAATCTTTATGCCACTCCACTATACCATGCTTCACTCTCTGCCACTTTGCTGTACTCCAATCCACTCTATGCCACTTCACTCTATGCCACTCCATTCTTTGCCACTGCACTCCACTCGACTTTGTGACACTAGACTTTATGCCCCTTCACTCTGCTATTTTTCTATGCTACTCCATTCTGCATCTTTCCATTGTAGTCCACTCCTGTCTACACCACTCCACACTATTTCACTCTGTGGCACTTGACTCTGCACCACTCTAGGCCACTCTCTTCTACTCTACATCACTCTACTCTGCTGTATGCCATTCCACTCTACGCTATTCCATTCTGCACTACTCCACCCTACTCCATGATATGCCACTTGATTTTACTCCACTGTATGGTATTTCACTCTATGTCACTCCACTGTATGTCACTCTACCCTATGGAACTCCATACATGCAACTCTACACTCCTAAACTTTATGCTATTCTGCTCTATGCTATTATGCTCAACACCACTGCACACTATGCCTCTTCACTCTACACCACTCCTCTCTACACTATTCCACTCTACACCATTCTACTCTATACTATTCTACTCTACTTCTCTCCACTTTATGCCACACAACTGTATGCAACTTCCCTCTATGCTATTCCATTCTGTGCTGCTGAGCTCTGCAGTATCCCACCCTGCCATTCCAGTCTATGCATTCCAGTCTATGCCATTCCACTCTACTCCATTCCACTGTACACCACTCACCTGGACACCACTACTTTCTACTGTATGCCACTCTATGATACTCCACTCTCCCCTATTCCACACCGCTTTACGGTACTTTGCCTTACACCATGCCACTGTATGCCACTGTATGCCACTCAATGCCACTCTGCTCTATGATATTCCACTGTGCACCACTTCACTGTACAACACCCAACTCTGAGACACTGTGCTACACTCTACATCACTCCACATAACAACTGTCCACCCAACAACAGTACACTATGCAATTTGAAACACTTTTTCATTTAAAAATGAAAACCTTTGGAATTCATGAAAAAACAGAGATTAAAACATACTCATAGTAAGGAAAATGTTACATATTCTTTTTGTATAAATCAAACTTAAAATACTCTAAAGTCTAAGGTAAAATGTATACCTTAAATTTATAATTTATGCACCACGATCAAATTACTATAATTCATACACCTCCGAACACTGTGTTGTCAACTCACTAGCCACACCACATGAACTAGAACTTGTATTTTCTCCATGCACTGCTTATACCATTTGATATTATTTAACTTATACCATGTAAAATATTAGTATTCAGAAGAACAGTTATGATGTCATGTTAGACCTGTCAGCCTGAGGGTGGTCTTCCCCCTGGCCATTTGCCTTGCTCTTCCCCCTTTTCTGATCTTGTTTTTGTTGACCTTAGGACTCTGTGCCCTTTGCCACTCCTAAGCAGTACTAAAGTGTATGTGCTCATTCCTTAAAACATGTAACGTTGGTTTCTCCACAATTGACATATTTAGTTTACTTGTAAGTGCCTAGTTAAGTGGTATTACATGAGCCCTGTAAATTAAATGCTATCAGTGGGCCTGCTGCACTGATTGTGATGCCTACTTAAGTAGCCCTTTAACTAAGTTTCAGGCCTGCCATTGCAGCCTGTGTGTGCAGTTGTGAAGTTCCATGTCGATCTAGCAAAATAAACCTTTTGCCAGATGAAAACCTTCCCTTTTAATATATAAAAGTCACCCCTAGGGTAGACCCGAAACAGCCAGCAGGGCAGGGTGCAAAGTATGTAAAAAGTAGGACATCTACTTTTGAGTTTTACATGTCCTGATAGTGAAATGCTCTTAAATTCATTTTTCACTAGTGTAAGGTTTACCTTTTCAATAGGAAAATACTGGAGGTACCTTATTACATTTAATAATCTGTACTTCCAAACAGTTCATGGTTGGTGTTTTTGGAATTGTATTGAAAAATCTTCTTTTAGGGTAAAGTCAGATTTTGGATTACAATTTTGAAAATGCCACTTTTATAGAGTTGGTATTTTCTTGCCGTATCCATTTAGTGCTTACTGCCTTTCTATGGGTACATTCCTAGACGCACAACAGGGAGCTTAGGTGTGCCTGGATGGGCCATCACTGGCAGGATGAGAGGGCAGAGTTAGGCACAGACCACTGACACTTACACCTGAATAGGCTGTGTCCTACCTTCACACAGTGGATTGCATACACCTTGCAGATATTATGGAAACAAGGCAGAGGAGGCAGGAAACCTGAGCACTCAAGAAAAAAATCCTCTAGAACATTCTCCCACTTCAAAGAAGGCTCCAGGTATAAATATTGTACATAAGACCCCCAACTCTTCAGTACACTTCAGGACCTGTGGAGACTCTGCCAGGAAGAAGGGCTGCTGTGCTGCTGAAAGGACTGCCGCTCTGCTTAACTGCTGTCCTGAAGGACTGCTGCCTGATGTGCTGACCTGCTGCTGTCTTGCTTGGGAGAGAAGGACCAGACCTGCAACCTGCACTCAGGAACCCTAGAGTGGCTCCAAGGGGTAGTCTCTTGTAACCAGCACCTGAACTCTGCAACTGTGAGTCCTACCTTGCCAGCTGTTGCTACCATGCTCTTTAAACTTGGAAGTGGGCCTGAAGATGCTTTGGCAGCCCATCTGTGGATTCAGCTGAACCGATGCATCTCTGCTGCTGCACAGCACAACCTCAAGCAGAACCAACACATTACCTCTGCAGCAAGGATTTTTCCCGTGCATGGACTCCACATCAGTCTTGCAGCACACAGCCTCATCAGAACGGCCACAGCATGATGCATGCCAGATGCAGGCCCTGGAATCGCAAAACTCTTGTCGATGGCTGCCTCGTAAAGGACTTCAAATTGCAAGCCCTACAGTTTCTTCAGAACCAGCCAGTGCATAATGCATCTTTGATGCAGGACTTCACATCACTAGGCTACCTCATTGATGGCCCTCCTCGAGGATGATGCAGGAACTCACATTGCTGCCTTGCAGCTTCCCAGAACCAAGGCTGTGCCATGCACCTCTGATGCTACCTTAAACCACCTTGTCTGTGCTATGCATCCTTGATGTGGGACCTTGCAACTCTCTGCAACCAGGATTTAAGGAACTCTTGTTCAGTGGGCCTAACTGGTGCCCTCTATGCTACTCCACAGTATGTTATTTCAGTGTATGCTACTATAGTGTATGCTTTTCAACCGTACACGACTACACTGCACTACATTCCACTTTACTCCACTACACTTTGATACCATAGTCTATGATATTACAGTTTATCACCTTCTCTCTCTACTCTACTGTACCACTATTCACTTAATGGTACTCCACTCACAGACAGTAACCTCTCTGATTTCAAAACATGTTTTATTAAAAAACAGAATTGAAATTCAGTGAAACAAATCAAAGGGTAAATCTTTTGTTATAGTGAGAAAACGTTATATATTCTTTCTATACCAACTAAACTTAAAATTATTGTTATATGTTAAAGTTATAATTTACGTGACACCTTTAAATTGATTTAACTTTATTTATTCCTTATAGCTAAAAAAATAGTATTAGTACATAGAACACACCTCCTACATCAAATTAAGTTTAGGGTAAAGTACAAAGACCAAGGAGTAAATAAATAGGTGCTAAAGTTGTACTAATCTTCCTACTATCCAGGAAACCCACTAAATTTGCTAAATCATCAAGTACCACATCACTCATAACAAACATTCATACGCATAGTGTCCAAATATAGATGAATAGACCTGAGTCCATGAATTCATATATCCAAGAAACAAGGTTTATTGTGTGGCAGTACAATCTTTGATGTATACAGATGCTGCATGACAATAGAACAAAGCAGCCAACACTTGTTTCATCACCAAGCGTGACTTTTTCAAGGCTGAAATCAAGTTTATAAATAAATATGATAAATCAAAATATTACCATACTTATTCATCCAAGGAAAATCAGGAAATTGTATAAGGTGGTGCCATAGGGTATCCCTCACATACAATATACAAATTCAAAACCATGAGTTGCTAAGAAGAAGACATTTTTGTCTGTGTAAAGATAATAAATGATGGAAACCAGTAAGCCATAAACCACCAACTGGTGTATCAAACATACTGGCAAAAGATAAAGGGGGTTATTCTAACTTTGGAGGAGTGTTAATCCGTCCCAAAAGTGACGGTAAAGTGACGGATATACCACCAGCTGTATTACGAGTTCCATAGGATATAATCGACTCGTAATACGGCTGGTGGTAAATCCGTCACTTTTCCGTCACTTTTGGGACGGATTAACACCTCCTCCAAAGTTAGAATAACCCCCATAGTGCCATGGAAATGCCATAGAAATAAGAGGCAAGGTGTGGTTGTCATTTTTTTTAATATAGAATGTTCCATAGAGAAGCCTACGTAAGCCAACAACAGTAATGTGAAAAAAGGACTAAAACATAATATGTAGATGTTGTAATCATATGTGAGAAGACTATTAGATCACAGTAACGATATATATCAAAACTCCGGTGAAGGGAGAAATACAATAGTTAGTTGTGATACAGCCTAGATGTATGTAAAGTTTCAAAAGAAAAATCTGTCATATCCGATGTTACGTACTGAGAGAGTATACATTTGGTCAGCAGATCACATCCATAGTAAAGATGGTGTGGAAAGATTCTCCATAGAAAGTAAGTGGCATAAAATGTAAAAGAAATGTACCAAGTAAGTACAGTATGTCAATGGAATTCAAGTCTATCTTAAGAGGTGATTGTATTTAATGCAACAAAAAGTATGCAATATGCTATGAGACTATTTCCAGTTTAAATACAGTCTGTAAAAGAGTAAGTGCGCCATGTTTACTGTCAACTAAAAGTCCCTGAAACCTGCTGGTACATGTAGCCAAGAACACACATACATATATATTTTGCCAAAAATACATAAACCTGGTCCATTTCCACCTGGTCGGCCAATTATCTTAGGTATAGGATCCCCTACTGAATGCAGTTCTGAGTATATGGCTGTATTTCTACAACCTTTTGTACGGAATTCAACATGTTATTTATGGGACACAAAGGGCTTATTGATTAAATTGGAGTATATTGAATGGTCTAACTGCTTTCATATTGTTACTCTAGATATGTTTCAGTGTATACTTGTATTCCTATGGAAAAGGGCCTTGCTATTCTAGCTGCAACATTGTCCACTAGAGATGCCAGCTTGATGTAACTTACGGATATGATTTTAGATCGTACGAGATTAGTGCTGGAGGACAACATATTCCTGCACAATGGAACCTTGTATAAACAGGCTCAAGGGTTGGCTAAGTTTCTTCCTTCGTATGTGAACTTCTACATGGGTAACTTTGGGAAGATGCACTTCTGGTCACTATGCCCCCTCATCTAAGGTCAGTACAATGACAATATATTTGCTGTTTGGACAGGTGACATTTAACTTCTTAATGATTTGTTTATGTACCTTAACAACAATGATTACAATCTTAGTTTCACTGAACATATCAACCCTAGAGAGATCGCATTTTTAGATGATAATAAGATAGCATCCAGCCTTTACAAGAAACCCATGGCATGTAACACTATTTTGCATGCCCAAAGTGCACATCCATCTTCCCAATTAAAAGGGATTTCTTTTGGTGAAAGATCCGTCTAAGAAGGAATTGCAGCAATGACTCAGTGTTCCTGAAAGAACCGTTTGAGACATAGGGGCTACAGTGAGAACATGCTGAACACAGCTAGGAAAAGAATTATGACTAACACACGGTTGTTCCTTCTCACACAATCTAAAAATAAAAAGTCCATGGATAATAGGCTCACACAAATTACTACACATTCATCGCAGAGCTATAGGGCCAGATGTAGCAAAGGGTTTTTCCCATTCTGTGTCAATGGGAAAATGTATTCTTACATATGGCCCATAATGAGCATAAAATCTTGAAGAGACAATGGCATTTGTTGAAGTTAGATAGTACCCTTTCTAAACATGTATCTCAACATCCACGTATCACACACAGTAGGGGAGGACTTTGAGTGACCAACTGTGTTCCTCACTTTTTCAATTAGGCCATCATCCACAAATTGGCTCCCTCCACATCCCAATGGAACCTTGATACTGAGAAGAATTGAGACCAGATGGATCATTCACCTTCGTGCAGTGGAAATGGGATTGCATTTTGACAGGGGAACTGCAAGTTTTCCTAAAGGACTGAAACTGTTTTTTTCATACAGATGAAGTGTTCAAGCCGGTGGCTTGATGTGAATGAAATGACTGTTGTTCCAGCAAGTGTTTCCCGCATTTATAATATCTGAAATCAAATACATTTGGTCTGCCATTTCTGGAAAATTTGAACATTAATATCAATCAACTTCATTGTCTAGAATAACATATCTTGTATTTTATTACTAAAGCCGCTGTAATTTAATAATGTGGTTGTTTTGTGGAAACTACTTGCAAAGATAGCAACTACTGTAATTCTACCCGTCAACAACCCTTCTACCCTGCTTACTTAGGCTGTTAACCTAATGTGCATTGACTATATGATTATTACTGTATATATAATAGAATGGTACTACTTTTGAACACAATGGGCCTCATTACGAGTTTGGCAGTATCCAGACCGCCATGTTGGCAGTGGTGGTCGTACCGCCGATGGCCCGGTGTTGAAGACAGCCAAATTATGACCATGGCGGTCTTGCCAATAGTTTACAGCCAATACTCCGCCAGTACCGCCAGTGCGGTTAGCCCGCCGCCTCCGACGGTGGGCAACTTCAGGCCGTCATTGACCAAGTTTCCACCAGACACATGAGGCCGCACACTACTAGGGTTTCCGCCGTGGACGCACTGCCACCAAAACCCTGGCGGAAACAGATTCACTAAAAGGAGACACTCACCTTCAGGAACACAAACATGTTTGGAGCTACCATGGAACCAGAACCCAAAGTCTTCCCCTGCTCATGCTCACACTACAACTCCTGACCCAGAGACAGTGAAGACGTAGACAACAACCGTAAGTACACCCACCTAGAACAGAATGTAGGAAAAGCCATTGGAACACACACACACACACAACACACACAGCTGGGAAGGCCAGAGAAAGGCACATACACAGACGCAACCACACACCCATACCAACACACCCACACAGCTACATACACACACGAACACACAAACTACACACATGCACTCCTTAAATACACACACCACACCCAACACACACAAGCCAATCACATATTACCCTGAACACGCACATCAACGCCACTGGCAAACAACAACATCACAACCGCAACTACAAAAATGTGTTGGCAAGCCAATGCACAGCACATCTACACATGACAACACATACTGACAACAACATGAAACAACAGCTCACAACCAATCAACCCCATCACACACCCATAGAATGTACCCTATGTCACACCCAGCCCACACAACACACAAGGCATATGACAGCCATCACCACACACATGGATGCACACACAACAACCACACAATGGCACACAACACCACCACAACACATATCACTTTGAACTCTACACAATATGGCTACACATGTAACCACATAATAATATCCCACACACAATACACACCCATCACATCGGGACTGATAGCACGGCTTCACACAAGGAAGGCCATGCACAACAGCATGCAGAACAACACACACACACACACAAACTAAGCACCACAAACACAAATCTGACATGGAGAAAGAAAGGTAGGACAAGTTGTCTTTGACGGATGCCAACATCTTCTTGGCCCATATGTAATAAATTGTGTAAATAAAGAAATAAATATTAACTATGTACAAAATAGGCCATAGGCATTCCAATGTCCAAGGTGCCAAAAGCACAATAGGCACCTCACTATGCCCTAACTTGACACCTGGCTGCAAATTGACTTCCACAGGGTAGGGGCACCAATGGGGCAGGCAGGCACCTCAGTGGCGAGGGGTCGGGTGGAAGGAGGTTTGGGCTTGAGAGGGGGTTCTGGAGTTTTGGTTTTGGCTTGGGAGGGGGGTCCGTAGGTATGGGGTTGGGCTTGGGAAGGGTGTCCTTGCTTCTGTCCTTGGGAGGGAGGTCCTTGGCGTTGTGGGGGCCCAACCTTTTGGCAGGGGGGGTGGCATGGGCACTAGTAGGGGTGGCAAGGGAGGACTTGGAGATGGAAGGCCTGGACTTGGAGATGGACACAGAGCGCTCAGGGATCTCACAGGGTAGGGATCAAGGAAAAATCATACAGGAAATGTTTCTTTGGCACACAGGGGCGGTCACTATAAAAGGGTTTGGGTTTGGGAGTGGAGGGAGATGGAGTGGTGGAAAAATGTGTCTTTGTGGATGTCTTGGGTGTAGGTGCATGCGTGGAATGCTTGTGTGTTCTGGGTGTTTGTTGGGTGGGTGAGTGCAGGCATTTAGGTGTTTTGAGATGAGGGGGAAGAGATGCTGGGAGATGCCATGCTGGATGGGTAACTGTCTTTTGGGCTGGGGTCTGCAGGTATGGTACATGTGCTGCATGTGGTGGTGTTGGTGGTTATTGTGATTGCAGATGTGGTGACTGGGGTGGATGTCTGAGGGTCTGATATTGTGGAGACTGTGGGCAAGATGGGACTGGTGGCTGAATCGGGAAATTATGATGTGCTGGCTGCAGGAGTGTCAGGTGTAGTGTCTGTGAAGGAATGGATGGTGGAGGAGTCTATTCAGTGAGTGGATGTTGTTGTGTCTGCAGGTGTGTGTTGTCTGTGTGCATGCTGCTAATGGGTCTTGTGGTGCTTGTGTTTGTCAGTGCCAAGCATGTCTGTTGTGGTGGATGCATGGCTATGTAAATGTGTGATCTGGATGGGTGTGGGGAGAGGGCTTTGGGATTGGGAAGAGATAGGTGGAGGAGGGAACAGGAGACATAGGGACACTGGCTGCCATCAGTGAAGAGACCAGAGCCTGAAAGGATCTCTGGAGGCCAGCCATGGCACAGTGAATGCCCTCCAGGAATGCATTGCTCTGTTGTACTTGAGCTGCCAGTCCATAGATGGCATTCATGATGGTTGACTGACCCACAGAGATCGACCTCAGGAGGTCAATAGCCTCCTCATTGAGGGCGGCAGGGCTGACTGGAGCGGGCAGAGGTACCTGCTGCAAAAGAGACGCCCACCTTCCTGGGTGAGCGGACACAGGCAATTGGGTGGGGAGCCACAGGGAGGGCAGTGCTAGTAAGGGGATGGCGTACAAAGATGGTGCTGGGGTGGTCCCCGATGGGTCCGTCCGGGAGTGTCCACTGGAGGAGGATTTCGAAGATGTGGCGTTAAATTTGGTCTCCCCTGTGACACTCCCCTTGCCCTCCATCCCACTGGGTCCTCGGTGTCAGTTGTGCCAACTTCATCGTTCCCGTGGGCTGCTGCTTCCTCACTCACCTATGCCTCTTCTCCTCCACCAGACGATGCTGATGCACACAATGACAGAGAGAGAGAGAGAGAGATAGGGGGCAAAATGGTTAACATATACCTCCCATTGACACAGCTACACATGTACATCTGTCACAATACATATCATGGCTAGGCAATCTCGTTTGCAAGGACCCATTGCTTACATCATGTCATGGCACGTCACTACTACCCACACCTGTCTGCCAACCCTCACACCTACAGCAAAACCTATGTTGGACTGCACTTCTAGACTCATCCCATTATGCCAATTAGTGCTCTCTTAAGCTGCCACAGCATGCCCTGGATGTACTATCAATACTATGCCTGAACACACACCTTACCTCTCCATTCACCTATCACCCATTGGATGTGCATATGATACAACAGAACACTGCTGGTCTCTACCGTGACAACACCTGATTAGTCCATGTTCTCTGGAATATGTCCATGAGAGTGAAGACAAATCCACTCACTGAACACACACCACCTACCTCTCCTCACACATGGCTGGCCACTCAGTATGGTGCTGTCATTATGGAGGCGAATGCAGATATTGCCAATGCCAGTCAGACTCCCAAACACTTCACATCAGATGTGTACTTTGTGAATGTGTGGTTTAGCCATGTGAATAGTCAGACCCCATCACAGAGCCAGTGCTGCTGACAAAACACATATATCAGCAGTCAGCAAACTGCCAAGTGCATCCACAATGGGTCATGTACCACATGTAAAACAAACTATCATATCCAATGGATGCAGTATCACAACAGATGTACCTCTGGAACACACATACCACATCATGGACCACTTCCCATGCCACCACACATGCAGTTACACCAGTTGGACTACGCACCATGACAACTCCACCCTCACACAACATACAACAATTGGCAAACCCTGTCACTGAGGCTAGATGACACACATTGCAAGTGGCAATTATTTTTCATGCATGAGGCACACATTGACAAACACCACTGCCAGTACACTTAAGACACATCCCACTACCACATAAGCAGCACGAGGAGACTTATTACAACAGTTCAGTCACATCAACATGCCATGTGTCATGCAATACCCAAGCCACTCCTAATCTGCCACAACCTAATAACGAAGCCAATCTGTAAGAATCACAGGCCATCTGAAGTGCCCCCAACTATCCCTGTCGACATGATGTAGGCAGTCAGTCAGCAAATGCAGCAGAGGACAAGCTAGGGCTTTGTCATACATGCCATATGCACACCATGGTGACACATCAGGGATCTCCCAGGGCACTTAAAACCACCAGTACCAACACAAAGTTAGGAAGGCCATATCCCCCAAAGTATTGCTCCTAGGCATACAACATCTGTGCAATCAGACTACATCAAATCTACATGTCTCAGTATTCCAGGTTGCCTACCTATGCATGCCCTACAGTCAGCAGATCACCTATACATGCCCAGTCAGTTCCCAGGCCAGTACGCCTGTCCCATGCAGGCCTGTTCTGTGGTGGAACTGTAATGCCAGCCCCACAATCTGTCCATTCCCCAAACAGTAAAAGATTCACATAGTCCCAGTGAAGAAAGGACAGTCATACAGTCACATATACAGGTAGTCAACACAGATGGCAGTGAACTGACACCTTAGAACTACTAATGCAGATGGAGGGAGCTGCTCATACACAATGCTTGGGTGCTACTGACACAACCATTGTATGAGCAGGATCGTGTCACACATGTGCCTATGTCAATTGCACTTCTCCACATTACAGATTTGGCGATGTATGAAACATTGATATGTTAATCCACTGACAGTAAGCATGGGGAAACATCTACAAAATATACTCTTCCAAGGTGCCTATTGCCAATTTACAAATGTTGATTCACACTTAGCATTAACTACAATGGCACTTTGCCAGCATTGAGGTGCCCAATCTCAATTAAGGCCAGGAAAGTCCCAGAATCCATTCAGTACACACCCCCTTGTGGCTGCTGTGCTGCCCTCAAATGCCCATCCACATCAGGGTAGGCCACTGCCAAAATGTGACCCATTAGAGGGGTCAGGGTCTGAGGGGCACCCCTCCCTCATTGGGAGGACATCCCCAGCTGGGCCTCCACAGTCTTTCGGGTCCAGCATCCCAGGTCCTCCCACCGCTTGCGACAATTGGTGTGCTCTAGGGTCCGCACTTGATTGGCAAAGGCATGCCAGATCGCCTTCTTCTGATGGGCGTTGACCTGCATGGGTGACACAGACAGAAGGAGAAAGTCATGTACACTGGCCCCATGGCAACAGCAGTGCACTCTTAACAGCAGACCACACATACCCACCTCACAGTTCACACGCCTAAACTCCATGCCCCCTGCATGCCTGTACTCCCTGACCGGTTAACGTATGCCATTCACCCTCATACCCCCCTCTCGCACATGTCTATGGCACTGGGCTCACCTGCTCCTCTGGCACCACAAACAGCTGTCCATACAGGGGCAGGACCCCTTCTACCAGCTTCTCCAGCTCTTCTTGGGTGAAGGCAGGGGCCCTATCACCTGCAGGACGTGGCATGATGGCTCCCAGAGACAGTACACAGCAGTTCACGTAGTGGAGGCCTTGCTTGCTTTAGTGTCAGGAATCACGTGAGATAGGCGGCAGAAAATGGTGGTCACGTCCACCGCGTACAGCATAGTCACCTCTGGAGGTCATCACCATTGGCCCCAGTCCCACATAGGCAACAATGTTAACCAATGAGGAGTTGCATGGTGCTTGCCACCGCTTCCTGCCATGATGACATACGCCGGCGGGCTTAGGTAACTTCCAGCTGTTCTGTGTAGCAAGACAGGTGACTGCCATCTTAGGCACATATGCCTTGATGCAGCAAAATAAGTGTGCTTTACACCTCATTTGGTGGTATGTGGAGTAGGCCTCAGTTGTGCCATCATGGTTTGGCACATACATGTGACATGCATAACACAGTGACCTTATGTGGCTGCATGTCTAATGACCAGCATGTCCAGTTACAAGTCGACTGATTGGCCCTTTCACAGTATTAGTAAATGTCATGACTACATACATGCTCAGTGCAGGACAGGTCAGTGTACCACATATGGAACATGACACATGTGATGTATGTCAGAAACTCTAGATCTGGGGCAGCAATGTGCATCAAGGGTGGAGTCCATTCCTATTCAGCATGCCCAATATAGTATGTGTGAGCAGTGTGAAGCATGTCTACAGTGTTAGATGTGTGCTATTTTGATATGTTATGTTAATTTGTGTGGTCTCCATATCACATGGTACATTGTTTTCTCTCTATCCTAGATACCCTGTCATGAGGATATTGAGACATGCACCAGTGTACCGTCCTCTAGTAGACCTTGCAAACCTGGAGGAGGAGCATATAATTCAGACCTATCATCTGAATCGTCAGATCATCATGGATCTATGTACCTAGTTGGAGCCAGATCTATTATCTGCCATTCGTAATCCCTATGCCATCCCTCCCACAGTTCAAGTCCTGTCAGTGCTTGTTGGACCTGGCCCTTTTTGTAGGGTTATCGCTAAACATTTTGGGGCTCATTCTGAGCCCGGCGGGCGGCGGGAGCCGCCCACCTGGAGGGAGCCGCCAAATGACCGCACTGCGGTCAAAAGACCGCGGCGGCCATTTAGACATTTCCTCTGGGCCGGCGGGCGCTCTCCAAAAGAGCGCCCGCCGGCCCAGAGGAAATGCCCCTGCAACGAGGACGCCGGCTCAGAATTGAGCCGGCGTAGTTGCAGGGGTGCGACGGGTGCAGTTTGCACCCGTCGCGTATTTCAGTGTCTGCATTGCAGACACTGAAATACACAGTGGGGCCAATGGCATGGGCACTGCAGGGGCCCCCAGGGGCCCCGCGGCACCCCCTACCGCCATCCTGTTCCTGGCGGGAGACCCGCCAGGAACAGGATGGCGGTAGGGGGTGTCAGAATCCCCATGGCGGCGGAGCGCGCTCTGCCGCCATGGAGGATTCCCCCGAGCAGCGGGAAGTCGGCGGGAGACCGCCGACTTTCCGCTTCTGACCGCGGCTGAACCGCCGCGGTCAGAATGCTCGTGGGAGCACCGCCAGCCTGTTGGCGGTGCTCCCGTGGTCGGTGGCCCTGGCGGCCACCGGCCGCCAGGGTCAGAATGACCGCCTTTGTCTCCTTCCTCCTAGATTTTCTGACCAGTTTTTATTGGCTTTAGGACTCTGGGCAATTTACTACTACTGACCAGTGCTAAAGTGCATATGCTTTCTGTGTAAATTGTACTGGTGATTGGATTTTCCATGACTGGCACATTTGATTCCCTAGTAAGTCCCTAGTAATGTGCACTAGAGGTGCCCAGGGTTGGTATATCAAATACTACAAATGGGCATGCAGCACTGGTTGTGCCACCCACATGAGTAGCCCTGTAAAAATGGCTCAGACCTACCACTGCAAGGTCTGTGTGTGCAGCTTTAAACTGCCAATTCGACCTGGCAAGTCCACCCACTTGCCAGGCGCAAACCGTCCCTTTTTATACATGTAAAGCACCCCTAAGGTAGGTCCTCGGTAGCCCCATCGGCAGGGAAAAGTATATGTTAAAGGTGGGACATGTACTGATGTGTTTTACATGTCCTAACAGTGAAATACTGCTAAACTCAGCTTTCACTGTTGCAAGGCCTATCTCTCTTATAGGTTAACATAGGGACTGCCTTTAAATAACGTTTAAGTGCAGATTCCCTTTAGGAGAAGATGGAAATTTGGAGTTTGGTGTCTCTGATCTCACAATTTAAAAATGCATCTTTTGGTAAAATTGGTCTTTAAATTGTCAGTTTGAAAATGCCACTTTTAAAAAGTGGGAATTTTCTGCTTAAACCATTCTGTAACTTTGCATGTTTGTGGATTCCCTGTCTGGGTCAGACTGACAGTTGGGCTGTTTGTGAATCCCCACTAAGCAGTGAGACAAACTGAGATGGAGAGCTGGGGAGTAGCCTGGATATCCTGATGGGCCATCTGAGCTAGATTGGAGGGAGGAGTGGCTACTTACACCTAAATGGGCTGTGCCTGCCCTCACACAATGCAGTCTCCAACCCCTTGGTGTGCGTCTGGAGCCTGGTCTGGGCAAGGCAGAAGCTTGCAAACAAGAAAAACTTCCCTTTGAAGTTTGCCAACTTTAAAGGCAGAAGGGGTATAAGTATTGGACCCAAACCCCCTGACAATCAGATTTCTTCAAGGATTTAAATCGATGCTCCACCTGCATCGCAGCTGGAAAATTGACACATCGCAACTGGAGAAATGACATGCAAGACCTGCTTACGACTGCTGGTAATGACCCACACCCCACACAGCGCTCTTTTCTGACACTGTACGACTGGATTTCAAACACAACATTGCTGGGCGTGAAAAATAGATGCAAAGCTCGTCAGGACCCAAGGTGCTCCTCCCAAAATTGACACATCGCTCTCTCTTGAGGGAGAAAAACAGGATAGGAATTGATGCACGCCTCACTTGCGAGTAAGGGATCGATGCATTGCTGACTTTTCTGACACATGCTTGCCCATACAGCTTTATTTTTGATGCAAACCAGTTACTGTGTAACAAAAGCGTTCTCACTATTTTCGATGAATTAAGACTTTTATTCTTTTTTTTTAATTCATATCTTAACTTGTGTATGTTGGTTTAGATAAATATTACCTATTTTTCTAAACTGATGTGGTGTCCATTTTGTAGTTCTTTCACCTTATTACTGTGTGTGTTGGTACAAATACTTAACACATTGCTTCTAGAGTTAAGTCTTTCTGCTTGCGCCAAGCTACCAGGGGGGTGAGCGGGGGTTAACCAGGTGTGTTTCTCCTTTACCCTGACTAGAGTGAGGGTCCCTGCTTGGACATATTGCAAACTGACTGCCAACCAGAGACCACATTTATAACAGTGCTGCACTTTCTTGCCACAGGATTCTTTCAGATTACAGTGGGCTTGGCAGCAGGGATTTCACAGCCCCTGTTCAGTCTAGTGTTAAAGGATGTAATGTGTGCTTTCATGAAACATCTGAACAGCTACATCAGGTTCCCCCAACAAGGGGATTTGGCCTATGTGAAGGCAGACTTCTATGATGTGGGACACATCCCTCTTGTGATAGGGGCCATAGATGGCACCCATATAGCTTTGGTCCCTTCCAGTGCCAATGAACAGGTGTATAGGAACCACAAAAACTATCACTCCATCAATGTGCAGGTGGTGTGTGGCAGACCAATACGTCTCCCAAGTGGCTGCCACGTTTCCTTGATCAGTGCATGACTCCTACTCTCTGACAAACAGCAATGTCCCCCACAGGATGGCACATATACAGAGAGAACGGGCTTGCCTCATTGATATGTATAATTTTGGATGTGTGTCTCAGTTATGGCACCTGTCATCACATTCTTCCCTGTGTACCTGCATTGTGACAGATCCTACCTCTTGCACACAGGTGACTCTGGCTAGCCTAACCTTCCCTGGCTGTTAACACCATTGAGGTACCCTGCAACTGAAGGGGAATTCTGTTTTAATGAGGCCCACAGCAGGACGAGGCGTCTAATAGAAAGGACATTTGGCCTCCTGAAGGCCAGATTCATGTGCCTGCACGTCTCTGGAGGTGCCCTCCTCTACACTCTCCAGAAGGTATGCCAGATCATAGTTGCCTGCTGCATGATGCACAATCTGGCCCTGAGATGTCAGATATCCTTACTAGGTGATGAGGAGGAGCCAGCAGGACCAGTGGCTGGTGATACAGAAGTGGAAAATGATGAGTAGGCAGATGAAGAAGGTGCAGATGTTCCCGTAACATACAATCATGCTATATGTGTATTTGCATGTTTACTATTTCAACAGTTTGCTGCCAATGTTTCTCTTGCCTTGGTTTATCAGTGGTGCTGTACTGTGTACCTATCCCTATGTGTGTGTTGTGGGGGGTGACTGAATGCATGTAAGGTGCTGTCTGTGAATGTATCATTTCTACCATGTGTACTCTTTGCAGATTGCAAGATTCACTTCTCCTGTGGACAGGCCTGTATTGTGGTATGTGTCCTGCATTCTACCGTTCTCATGGTACATCTGTTGTGGCATGTTTAGTTGGGTATCTACACTAGACACAACAACTATGGACTGCATACGTGCTCTGTGTCGTCCCTTGCCTACAATCCTGATGGTAGTTTCTGTCATGTTATTTTTGCAGGTTGTACATTTGGATGTGCTCTGGTATGTGGCTGTACTAGTGACTCCCTTACATCTAACCTAGGCCATAGCTGTTGTACTGTGTCTCCTGCAGAGGATGCCTCCCTCTGCAGTCCATTACACTGCCTGTTGGATTGTGGTGCCCACATGACATTTTGCAGGACAAAACATGTGTATGTGTACAAATAAAGAAACAAAAGCAGTATCTGTGATCTATAGTGTATATCGTGATTAGAGTGACAAACAGGTGATGTGTGGGGTCATAGTAGATGGATTCTTTAGAGTAGGTGGCACAGCTGTAGGTAGCACAAGTCCAGTGTCCATTGGAAAATGGAGTAATGTTATTGAACAGTCAACAGGGTGTCTCAGTGACACACAAGGGAGAGTAATCAGGAGAGGGTCACTTCCTGGCAGTGGTTTTTGTCGTGGCATGTCTAGATGGATGTCCAGGTTTGCAGGGGGGAGGTCCTCAGCTACAGAGGGAAGGGTGCCTGAGGCCTGTGGTTCCCCTGGCAGGGTCTCCATTCCACTAGCAGCCACAGATGTAGATGTAGATGGCTTAGGTATGATGTGGCTAGTGGAAGGGGCCAGCTGGTGGGTGGAGGAAGCACTCATGATGGCGGTGAGGTCCCTGAGCACCCCTGCAATAGAGGCCATGGAGGCATTGTGGTCCTGCCACTGCTGCATGACCTCCTGGTGGTATTCCCTCTGCAGCCTCTGGTATTCCCTCAACATGTTAATGATCTGGCCCATCCTGTCCTGGGATAGTTGCTCCCAGGAACCAGAACATCAGGTTCATCCGCTGCCACGCCCTCTGGCCCACAGGTTCCTTCCCTCCCTTCCAACCCCATGTGCCGCCCGCATGTTGTGCCCTCTCCCATTTGTAACAGGACCTTCATTGTCTTGTGTGTGAGGGGTCGACTCAGATCTCTGTACTGTAGGCACATGATTGATTGAACAGTTCTTGGGGCACAGGTTTGGGGATGAAAGGTTGGCTGGGATGTTGTTGCCACGGGGTGTGGAGGTTTTGATGTGGGCAGGCTGAGGCAAGGAGTGGTATACTGATCAGGGGTCCCAGATGGGCCAGCTAGGTGGTCAGGGTCTAGACATTCAGCAGTGTTGTCATCACTGGGGCCTTCATCCTGATGAGGGCTGTCTGTCTCTGGTAACCTCTCTATGGTGACTGTGCCAGGGATACCTATGGATGGCGTGAGAGAGAGGTAAATGTTGGAGGTATGTATGGGTGTCTGTTAGTCAGAATCATACAGTGGTCGTGACTTGATTTTCAACAATGGAATTGACAGGTGCAGCACAGCTAACACTGTGTGGATGGTGGATAGAGACCTGTGTACCATGCTCCTTGGAGTTGTTGTGAATCAGGCTTTGTCACTTTAGCTGTGTGGGTGGGTTCAGTTCCTGTGTGATGGTTCACATGACAGGTTTGCCCTGTTAGCTGGTGGGCATTTTGACTTGGTATTTGCGAGTGGGAATGGCTGTACATTGCAGCATGGTGTCCAAATGGGAGGGGGTATGTGTGTGTGCAAGGTTGTTTGTCCTGCCTGTGCTTGTTGTGCATAGAGTATACCTCCTTACTTTGAATGCCAGGATTAGTCACTTTCAGGGTAGTAGGCTTGGATTAGTGGTCCTTAGGATTGGTGACAATTCCCTGTCTGTGTTTGGACTAGTTTGGCATTGTGCCGTGCCATTGCATTGCTGTCATTGCCATGTAGTGGTCTGCAGTTGAAGCAGCCAGTTGTTGTAGCTAGTACAATAGTCTTGCATGCAAGAGGTTTGATGTGACGTGCACATGGCCGGTTTTGTTGTGGATGGGCTAGTGCATTGTGGGAGTCATAATGATTGTACTTGGCAGTGTTATCCATGCAATTGGCAGGGAGTTTGTGGGCATTCAGGGTGGGTGGTGGGGTGGCATGCAGGAGAGGGGCATGGGTTACTAGGTGGGAGGTGTTGTTGGAGATGGGTGGACTTAGGGAGTGTCTGGGTAGAGAGGAAGCATGCGTGACAGGACACATTAGTGTCAGGGGATTGGTAGTTATGCACCAGAGTCCAGTCCTCTGGGTATTCCAGTCAGGCCCTCAGGATGCAGGATGCCCAACACCTTCTCCTCCCACAAGGTGAACTCTGGGGTTGGAGGTGGGGATCCACCTCCAGACTTCAGTACCACCAGATAGTGCCTGGACGCCAGAGAATGCACCATCCCCTGTTGGTCGTTCTACCTCTTTCTGATGTCCTCCATTGTGCGTGGATAGTTGTCCACTGAGTTGACCCTGTCAACTATTCTCTACCGTAACTCCATTTTCTTGGTTATGGAGGTTTGCTGTACCTGTCCTCCTAAGAGTTGTGGATCTACCCTATTATTTCATCTACCATTACCCTCAACTCGTCGATAATGAAGCGTGGGTGCTTTTGGGTTCACATTGTGGTTGTATTGTGGGTGGGGGTCGATGCTGTGTGTGTGTGTAGGGTGCAGTGTAGGGTGCTTGGTGGTGTGGGGATATTTGTTTGTGAGTACTGGTAGGTTGTGGTGTTTGTGTGTAGTTGTGATATGTGTATTGTGTTGGTGGTGCAGTTGTGTGCTGTGTGGTGAGTGTGAAGTGTATATGTGCCTCTGGTGTGTAGGTGCTAAATTAGTGATTGTGGCTGTTCTCGTCTCTCGAACAGTCACAAAGGCTTGTGGATTGTGTGTGGGTGTGTTATATAGTGCTGTGAATGGGTGTGTCTGGTGTGTCAGGTGTGGGGTCTTCGAACTGTCCAATGTGGTGGTTTGTTGTTACAGGAGTGTGTTCTGTTTGCGGCGCTTCGGCTGCCAATGGTTTTCCAAATAGAAGAACTGCTGTGGATTGTGATATGTTGGGCGGAAAGTTATTGGTGTGGCGGTGGTGGTGGAACTGTATCTTTCCCGCCTGCCAGTGTCCTGGGGGTGTCGGATTAATGGCTGTGTTTTGGTGGTCTTCATTGTGGACTCCTAATATGGCGGGTGGGGTACCACCAGCACTGGTGGTCTTTTGGCGGCCTCCACTATGGCAGTCTCGCCAAAAGACCGCCAAACTCGTAATGAGGGTCTATATGTATTCATCCTGCACTGTATTTTGCATGCTATATGTGGCAATTTATTTGGTGTTGTGGTTGTTTATGTACTTGACCTTCTTCTATTCTTGCTACATCACAATTTCTGACTCTCAATTTTATGTCCCCATGCAGTTATTTGGGATCTGTTAAGACAGTTTTGAAGCCCTGTTTTAAATGACTATGGTGCTTTTTGACTTATTAATCAGTATTTCTTTTGGGACACACCTTGGCCGCTAGCGCGGAACTTCAACCTTTTATTACTTGCTCTGAGCGGGGAATATACAAAGCGTGCCCATTATTTGTTTGGCTCTCATCTTCTTTAAGATTGGAAAATGAACTCAGAATGTGTGCTGTTAGGTATGGAGATGCTCAGAAATAACTTCATTTTTTTTTTTACCGTTCCAATATGGCCACTGCTATGACCTTAGTAGTCTGCTTTCTCATTTATTGATCTCATGCATATTGAATGTGGACAATGGTGTGCGGTTAGAAGCCACCCCCCCATGGACACATAGGGGGTTATTCCAACTTTGGAGGAGGTGGTAATCCGTCCCAAATGTGACGGATTCACCACCAGCCGTATTACGAGTTCCATAGGATATAATGGACTCGTAATACGGCTGGTGGTATATACGTCACTTTACCGTCACTTTTGGGACGGATTACCACTTCCTCCAAAGTTGGAATAACCCCCATATTCTTCTCCCTCACACTAGGTAACTTCTGTGCCTGATACTTTCCCTTTGCTTGCACTTGGAACAGTCTTCAATCCGATATCTGACAATGCCGACTTTTTGTTACCTACAGGGGGGGTTTATGATGGCCATTTATTTTAACCTATGCAGTGACTTCTACCCGCCTTTATAAGGTAATTTGGTTGTGATAATTACCGGGGTTCAGATGTGTTAATCTACTGTTACTGCATAAGGGATTCCAAGATGATTACATAAACTCACGTTTTTACTTATTCATTGCCACCACCACTAATATAGATTTTAGCTGGGAATTTTTTTTGCCAATTTTTTTCTGTGTTATATACAGGGAGAGTAATGGTTGCAGTCATACTGCACTTTGCATATGGATTTGATTCATTTTCTCTGGTTTGGGGCCTCAGATATGGAGCCTCCTATGGACCGGTAATGTATACTGAATTAGCAAACTGGTATATTCTACATTATAGACCTACCACAGATGGAATCCATGTAGTTATAATTACTCAATAACTCAGTTATGGTGTTTACTACTATCACTGGATTTGTAATGCAAGTGAGTTCTTGGCTACATTTACCGGCTCCACCTGATTTTTGGGACTTTTAATTGACTGTGAACACGGGGTACTAAGGGGCATATTTATACTCTGGTTGCGCCGGAATTGCGTTGTTTTTTTTACGCAAATCCGACGCAAAACTAACTCCATATTTATACTTTGGTGTTAGACCCGTCTAGCGTCAAAGATCTTGGAGTTTGCGTCATTTTTTAGCGTGGACACCTTCCTTGCGTTAATGATATGCAAGGTAGGCGTTCCCGTCTAAAAAATGACTCCGAGGCATGTGTGCCGTATTTATACTCCCGGGCAAAAATGACGCCCAGGAGTGGGCGGGTCAAAAAAAATGACGTCCAGCCGCTTTAGCGTCATTTTTTAGCGCCTGGTCAGGGCAGGCGTTAAGGGACCTGTGGGCTCGGAAGGAGCCCATAGGTGCCCTCCCATGCCCCCAGGGACACCCCTGCCACCCTTGCCCACCCAAGGAGGACACCCAAGGATGGAGGGACCCATCCCAGGGAACTTAAGGTAAGTTCAGGTAAGTATTTTTTTTTTTTTGTGGCATAGGGGGGCCTGATTTGTGCCCCCCTACATGCCACTATGCCCAATGACCATGCCCAGGGGACATAAGTCCCCTGGGCATGGCCATTGGGCAAGGGGGCATGACTCCTGTCTTTGCTAAGACAGGAGTCATGTCAATGGAGGGTGGGAGTAAAAAAAAAATGCCGCAACTCGGGTTGAGGCAGATTTTTTGCCTCAGACCGACTTGCCCCATTTTTTGACCCCCAAGCTCCATTTTCCCCTACGCCGGCGCTGCCTGGTGTAAGTCATTTTTTTTACGCACACTAGGCAGCTCCGCCGGCTAACGTCATTCCATAAATAAGGTGCCCGCATGGCACTTTGGAATGGCGTTAAATTTTTTGACGCACAACTGCGTTGGCGCAGTTGTGCGCCAAAAAGTATAAATACGGCCCTAACTCTTTTACAGACTTTATTTTAGCTACAAATAGTCTGATAGCACATGCCATGCTTTTTGATGCATTGAATACAATCACCTCTTAAGCTAGACTTGAATTACATTGACATACTATACTTACTTGGTGCATTACTCTCCTCAAGTGTAGGTACACAATTACAATCAATGACACTTACTTTTAGAAATGGGGTCTTTGGTTGGCAGTCAGGTTACCCCCTGTCCAACGAAGGACCCTCACTCTAGTCAGGGTAAGTAACACACAATCCAAATTATCCTGCGCCTATCCTCTGGTAGCTTGGCACTGAGCAGTCAGGCTGAACTTAGAAGGCAATGTGTAAAGTATTTGTGCAATAAATCATGCAATAACACAGTAGAACACCACAAAAACACACCACACAATGTTTAAATGCAATAATTATATTTTAAAATATCACTGTTAAAATGATATAAAGTGTCTTTAGTCTCTTAAAGCAACACATGTGTCTCGCAAGCACAAAGTACCTGGTTTGTATTCAAAATTCTTGGCAAGGGACCGCAGAGGAGGAGATGTGTGGAATACGGGGAGGTGTGCGTCGATTTTTCCAGCGCACACAGGAGATGCGTTGTAGAGTTTTCACGCAGGGCAGGCTTTACGCCGATTTCCGGCACGTAGACTGGGATCCTCTTTGGGTTGTGGGGTTTTTGGACTCCCCGGGGATGAGGCGTTGAAATCCAGCACATGCAGGACAAAGTCACAGGGGCTGCGTCGATCCGATGGGCATTGCGTGGAAAGTTCTACCACACGGCAGGCGCTGCATCGATTCCTCTCTGTGTCTTTCCAGCTCAGATTTGCGTCGATCCAGTGGGCAGTGCATCAAATTTCCAGTCGCTACATTGGTGCTGCGTCGATCTTCTCCTTGCGAAGTCGGGCTGTGTTGTTCCAGTTCGGCGTGCAGTGATTTTCTCACCGCAATGCAGGCTGTGCATCATTTCTTGCGGGCTGTGCGTCGATTTTCACCGCACACGGAGTTCGTCTTGCAAGGATGAAGTCTTTATGGTCCTGAGACTTCAGGGAACAAGAGTCAAGTTCTATCCAAGCCCTTGGAGAGCACTTCTTCTAGGCAGGTCACAGGTTCTGGTTCAGTTTCTTCTCCAGGAAGTGTCTGAGTTGGTAGGGGCACAGGCCCTGTTTAAATACCCAAATGTGCCTTTGATGTGGGAGAGACTTCAAAGAGTGGCTTAGAAGTGCACAAGGTCCCCTTTTAGTTCCATTCTGTCTGCCATGGTCCCAGTAGGGGGTGTGCCAGTCCTTTGTGTGAGGGCAGGCTACTGTCCTTTGACATGTAAGTGTCAGGCCCTCCGCCCTCCCAGCCCAAGAAGACCACTTCAATATGCAGATGGATGCAAGTGTGGCTGAGCATCCTGTGTTTGGGGTTGTCTGAGTGAATGCACAAGGGAGCTGTCAACTGAACTTAGCCAGATGTGGATTTTAAGGCACAGAAGGATTTAAGTGCACAGAAATGCTCAGTTTCTAAAAGTGCCATTTCTAAAATAGTAATATTAAATCCAACTTAGCCAGTCAGCAGGATTTTGTATTACCATTCCGACCATGCTAAATATGACCTTGTTACTCCTTTCAGATCAGACAGTATATGAGGGCAGTCCTAATGTTAGCCTATGAAAGGAGCAGGGCTCACATCAGTGCAAAACGAACTTAGGAGTTTTACACTATCAGGACATGTAAACTACACAGGTACATGTCCTGCCTTTTGTCTAGATAGCACCCTGCCCTATGGGTTACCTAGGGCCTGGTGACTTATCTGTAGAAAAAGGGGAATTTTAGGCTTGGCAAGGGGGCTACTTATGTGGGTGGCACAACCAGTGCTGCAGCCCACTAGTAGCATTTAATTTATAGGCTCTGGGCACATGTCTAGGGACTTACAAGTAAATTAAATAAGCCAATTGTGTATGAACCAATGTCACCATGTTTTAAGGAGAGAGCATATACATTTTAGCACTGATTAGCAGTGTTAAGTGCACAGAGTCCTAAAGCCAGCAAAAAAGAGGTCAGAAAAAGAGAAGGAGGAAGGCAAAAAGTTTGAGGGTGACCATGCAGAAAGGCCATTTCCAACACTTTCCATAGAGGAACTTTCCTCACCATCTTTCCTATAGATGTGATCTGCGTGTAAATTTATACTTCCTAGTAACATCGGATACAGCTGATTTTTGTTTTGAAAACTTTAAGTACAACTAGGTTGTAGCACAACTATTGTATTTCTCCCTTCTCTGTAGTTTTGATACATATAGTTACTGTGATCTAATAGTCCTCTTGCTTATGATTACGAAATCTACATATTATGTTTTAGGCATGTTCCTCTATTCATATTACTGTTCTGGGCTTACATAGTCTTCTCTATGGTATATTGCATACCAAAAGAAATTTGATGAACACATCTCACTTTTCTCATTCGAAAGTGCATTTGATACACCAGTGGGTGATTTATGGCTTACAGGTGTATACCATTTATTATCTTTACACAGACAAAATGTATTTTTCTTAACAACTCACTGTTTTGAATGTGTATATTGCATATGAGGGGTCCCCTAGGGCACCACCTTATCCAATTTCAGGATTTCCCTTGGATGACTATGTACGGGAATATTTTGATTTCTCATATGTACATTCACAATTGTGATTACAGCCTTGAAAAAGTCATGCTTTGTACGAAACACATGTTGTGTGATTTGTTCTGTCATACAGCCTCTGGGAATACAACAATGATTGTACTGCCACACAATAAACCTTGTTTCTTGGTTATATGAATTTATGGACTCAGGTCTATTTATCTACATTTGGACACTATGCATATGAACTTTTCTTATGAGGGCTGTGGTATTTGATGATTTTGTTTATTTATTCTTTATTTACAAATAAAAGTGATAATGCGGAAAAAGTTTACATTTCAACCTTATTCCTTTAATTTATAAGTTATGCAACACCTTCAGATTATTATAAGTGGTTCACCTCTATATACAGTGTATACAACACGGTAGCCACACTACGTTAACTATAACTTGCCACTCTACTATACACTTTTTTCTCACAAAAGATTTGATTTGTGATGTGTGAGAAATTGGGTTGGTGAGGGGGAGTCAAATTTTTATTTATGGCACAGTAGATCCATGGATTCTCAGTAGCATTTAAAAGAAAAACAAAAAAAGGCAGCCTCCTTTTGAAATATAAAACCACCAGGATGACCCAAAGACTGGGGGTCAGCTCAATCATATATTTTGGGAGACGTGTGTGCGGCCTATTTACCCAACACATTTTAAGTTCCCATTAATAACACCATTACAACATCTGAAATTACTTCATTGATAACACTGTGCATGGCAGGGTGTGAGTTACAATTACTATAACTGGTAAATTTCAGTGGTTTTGTTAGTCTAAACAGTTATAGTTGTGTGAAATTGTCAGTCAAAACATAAGGTCCACTTGACAATTTTATTTTCAGCGTACCTTTATATGTCTATAAAACACTCCATGTGACGTGCAATTTATGGGCTACACAGCATGTGTGCAATCTATGGATTATAGAGCTAACCATAACTGGAGAATGTTAAGGATTTTTTAGTTTTAACTATAAATATATTTTAACTGTGTTTATTTAAGTGCATGCCCAAGCTTTTTCAAAATACATTGAGGTACTCAGTCACTAACATTGTTTCAGCATACTTCTGTTTTTTTACGGCAATCCCCCTCACTCGACTGCTGACCCCTGCTGTCCATGGCCTTAAGCCAAGTACAGTGTGAGCTGTCCTCAGCACCGAGACTATGGCCAGGCCCTTCATCAAAACATCAGCAGGTGGCCAAACCCAATAGGCAATGCTCTGAAAGTAGCTGCTAGAGAAGAAAGGTCCAGAGGCAGATTGATCAGATATCCAAAACTGATAGTCAAACTACCTGTGAAAAAAGGCAATAACACTATTTCCCTTGGACTAATATACAACGAAGTATGAGAAGAAAAAGATAAAAAGAGATATCAGCAGTTGATGAAAATATTTCAAGTCTATCTTTAACCGTTGCCATAATTCTAACTCTTGAACAACTGATTTAAATTGAAAACACTTGAATCACCAGGTTTTGATAAGGTACTAATAACCAAACAAGTAAGGATTGGCTAGCTTCTGAATATTATATAACTTTGTATTGATAAACTGCCCCTTATTCTATTGGATGTAATTAGGATTAACATCTTGGTTAACTCTTTATCTGAATCTTGGAACATGGTTTGCATAGTGTTCTACCTTAAGTGTGACTTTTTAATAAATACATGGAAATAGTTGTAGACCTACCCTGTTGATCATCAGCATGGCTTCATTATGGGGGACAACAACACAGGAAATATTTTAAATGAGATGCAGAGACATGATGTCCAACATAACATTAGCATTTAAATTATTTATATCAGTGATCCTTTTTGATGCAGGCAATGTATTAAAGTGACTTCTGGCAAGTTACTTACTTCGCTTTATTACTTGGCTGGAGGTCTTGAGATTGCTAGCCTCGCGGTAGTGGTCAGACCGTTGCACTCCAGGTAGTCTGACCGCCACATCATGACCCTGGCAGTCGGGCCTCCGCCAAAGCCAGGAATATGGTTCCTGGTGGCATGGCAGCAGTCAGAGTCGTGGTCATCCACAGTGGCACTAGGTTCAGCCTACCGTGCTGATCCCAAGTCCAGTTTCCATCAGCCTTTTCATGGTGGGGACCCCGTCATGAAAAAGCTAGCAGAATGCCAGTGCTGGGGGATACCATGTCATTAGCAGTGCAGGGTCCCCCCTGCCCAGCACCCTCAGAATGCACACTGTGTGCTGGAAGCATCCTCTGTGCGACTGCACAGTCCAAGGTCAATGTTACAGCATGGTTTCCACTGGGATTACCTGATTTCAGAGGGTTCTACTGGTCAGCCTTGTAATCGGCCTTGTAATCATGTCATGAGAGCAGTTTTTATTTTTTTCGGATTTGATTTTAAGTTGACTGGTGATTTGCTTACATTTGTGAATGCTTGTATGTTTGACACAATAAACAAAATGGCACTGCGCCCTGCTCATAACCTCACATAATTTGTTGTGCATTGTCTAGTACCACTTCCCCTTAGTACCAGGTCATAGGGCTAAAGACCTTTAACCATGCCTTGTGTTTCATACTGGACACCACCATATTCTTAATATTTTTTTAGACCTTAAAGTGCTTGTTGGCTTTCAAACTGCAATTAAACTGTAAGATTTAGAGCTCTCTACAGTGTAGAAGTGATGGAAGACAGCTTACCTTGTAACCACGTGGCACTAAAGACTTTCTTTGAGGATGTTGTGAAATGACACCTGGAAATGGGAGCAGTGGCTATCTACACTTTTCAGCAAATTAGATTGGGATGTAAGATATAAATGCCCATGCATAAATTGATATAAATGCAGCCAAGGTCTTGCATCCTTATTTTTTTGTGCTACTGTGGACTAAGAAAAAAGTTAAACAAATGTAATTTTTTTTTAGCTATTTTAGGAGATTTTGTTCACCACTACCACAAAAAATGTGGAAACAATTTAATCCAAACTTGGCATAAATGTAGAACTGAAATCAAATTGTGATTTTGTGGTTTGGTGTAAGTGTATTTGGTAGTTTTATGAGATATTGACATTTGCATTTATAAGCTGTTAGCTTTTGAAAAAGGTACTGGTTTGGCTTTAAAGGGTTAATCATTTTGCTTCTCTTTACAGTTGAAATGACATTTTTTCATTTGCTTATAACTTTAGTAATGTTTAATGAACTGGATGAAATTTGACAGACACTTAGGCCCTGAGTTATACTTTTTGACGCAAACCTGCGTTAGCGCAGGTTTGAGCCAAAAAGTTTACAGCCGGCTAGCACCATTCCTGGAAACAAGCCGGGCATCATATTTAAGGAATAACACTAGCCAGCGGTAAGGCCCGGTTAGCGTCAAAATAAATGACGCTAACTGGGTGGGGGAGACGTAGGGGAAACAGGAGGTTGTGCGTCAAAGAATGGCGCTAGTCAGGTTAGAGTAAAAAAAAATACTCTAACATGACTAGCACCATTTATTTGATGCACAACCCCCATGGACATGACTCCTGTCTTAGTAAAAACAGGAGTCATGCCCCCCTGCCCATTGGCCATGCCAGGGGACTTATGTCCCCTGGCATGGCCATTGGACACAGTGCCATGTAGGGGGGCCCAAGTTAGGCAGCCCTATGGCACTTTAAAAAAAAAAAAAATTAAACTTACCTGGACTTACCTCGGATGGATCTCCCATCCTTAGGTGTCCTCCAGGTGTGGGTAGGGGTGGCTGGGGGTGTCCCTGGGGGCAAGGAAGGGTACCTGTGGACTGCTTCCATGGTATCCGACCATGGAAATGTGCCCACAGGTCCCCTAATGCCTGCCCTGACCCAGGAGTTAAATAATGGCACAATCATTTAAGGCCCTCCTCCTCCCGTGCGTGATTTGTGCATGGGAGGATAAACAAGGCGCTAAGGCCTTAGAGTCATTTTTTGCCCGGGAATGCCTACCTTGCATCTCATTGACGCAAGGTAGGTTTTCACGGTAAAAAAATTACATTAACTCCAATATTTTGACGCTAGATGGGTCTAGCGTCAAAATATAAATATGGAGTTAAGTTTACGCCAGATTTGCCTAAAACAAATGACGCAAATCTGGCAGAAACAGAGTATAAATATGCCCCTTAGCGTGTTAGGTTTACTATTGGTATTTTAACATTTGTGCAGTTCCATCAAAGGGGTCAAAAGTGTTAATGGGCTAATGACAATTGGCACTCTGTGACAAATCTGATTATGATTTTGCATAAAATGGGGGCAAAGATAAAGGGGCAAATAAGAACGGTTCATGGGTAAGCTTTCTTATTGAATGTTTGTCAGTGGTTTCAATACTTGTAATTAAGAGAAAATGAGCTAACAGTAAATTATTTCCATCATTTACAGTTCTGAATTGGCTTGCATTATAATTAACTTCCCTAAAGAAATAATAAAGTTAAAAGGATGTTTGATACAGCGTGCTACTATTTTTTTCAGTTCTGGTAACAAAATATTTTTCACAATGACAGTGCCTCTCTCAAAGTATCATCAATTAGCGCACCCACCGGACAAGCTCACCCTTTTGGACCCATCCTTGATGCAAGCGCCTACCAATGAATCCTCCCTAGTATTTAGTATATAAAAGATTGTAAATGCAGCACCCTGCAGTTACACTGCCCCACATTGCTTTTTATTTTCTTTCTTTATATTTATACTACAAAAAAGAGCACATTGTAGACTGCATGCTTTCAAATTTTAATGCACTTTTCACATATTGCATAAAACACTTGTTAAATATTAGCACACTCAAAAACATAGGTTTATTAAAACCTTGACAAACCCATGTGCAGTCTCAGGCAAACAGTGAATACTGCATGATGATGCTCGAATGCTCCAGTCTTTAAGAATACTAACATGAAATAATAAGACATGTAATGTAAAACACAATACATAACAAATAGCGTGTAATATGGTTTTGTAGTGCCTTCTTGGCCTGCAGACTCGTGGTTTATAAATGTCACCAGAAACCTCCAATGGTCATGTAGCCTCATTTAACAGAGCTATATATTATCTACTTCTCTCTTTTTTAAAATGTTTGTTGCAGAACCTTAACAGAAGACTTCGAATATGCAAAATAATTTTCTATTGTAAAATATTAATACAAACTAATATATTATCTAATAGGGTAAAGGTGTTGGCCAGCCCTACCACCTGATGTGCATGTTAGAATTGTATTGTTTACTCCATTAAGAATTGTATTCTCCGAACCACTAAATCATCGGAGGAGATTTGCTATACGATTTTGTGGCTCTATATTGCCTTAACTTCCTCTGCAGCATACTTGTAACATGGTATTACCGTTTTCAGATTAGGGAAGTATATCAGAATTATATTTGTTCTGTTTATTTGAGCATCTATGTCTGTGTCTGTGCGGGTAGTTTGCATTCGAGATAAATGTATGAGGAATATATCTTTCATATAATACAGTAAGCATGTAGTTTCAAATATTTTAGCACAGTGTGCTTGATGTGGTCCGACATCTTAAAATATTGTAGATCTTCAATACTAATGTACTTTCCTGAAATCGTCTGTGCATTGGCCCATACCATTCAAATTCCTACTGGCATCTGTATCTACAACTCAATTTTCTTCACTCCTCAACCATTCTCCTTTACAGCACTTTCATGCTTACCTTTTGAGAAGCCAATTTAACTCTATCCTGCTCCACAGCTTGAATCGGAGCACCTGAAATGATAGAAATATTGTGAACGAAAACCTCTATTTATTATACTTATTAAATATCTACCTACTTCATTTTTCAATTCTGAATGAATAACTAATGCCAGAACAGCCACAAACAAAACCTACGACTTACTCTTGGATGTTTCTGTCATAAATGTAATGTTGACAGCTCAAGCTGTGCCATACTATAATTTGTTTAGCATGATATTTGCAGCTAGGATTTTAGGTGTGCTTTATAGACCAAATACAGTCCCAGAAGGAGAATTCCTTTCTGTCCCTTGATTAAACCTTTAAAAAAAATGTGTGCACAGCTTTCCATGCACCATGAAACTGATGTATTAGTCCTGCTGGGGTTTAACAAGGAAGGGTTTGGTGTGTGTGTGTGTTTGTCGGGATTAGGGTGGCATGATTTTGAAACTTTGCCTTAATGACTGTGATATTTTATAACACATAATGGGGCATATTTACAAGCCCCCAGTGTCTCCTTGCGCTGCCCTGGCTTCATTTTTTTTAAAGCTAAGGTGGCATCAGGGAGGCCTTTTCCTCGCACCAGATTTACAAAGTAGAGCAATGCACGCATTGTGCCACTGTGTAACCCCTTGTGCCAGATTATGCCTGCCCCAGGGATAATATATGCAAGGGGTCTATCCCCCATTAGGAGGCCCAGAAAAATGGCCCAGTGAAATTTACAAGATTTCTCTGTGACATTTTTCTGGTGCCAAAGGCAGGAGTCAAAGTGAGGTTCTCATTGTTTCCGGTGGGCTTCCCCACGTATTGCTGGGCTAGCGCCATCATTTTTGGAACTAGTCAACCAATGCACAACAATAACGTCAAAAAATGTTGACTATATTGTGCTAACATGCACCATGCTGCACCATATTGTAAATACGGTGCTGCCATGGTGATGTTGGGGGGCGCAGGAAAGCGTAAGATAAATGGCACATCATAGCTGATGCGCCATTTTCTTGTAACTATGGTTCAATGTATTTGATTTTGTCATTTGCGTGTGATATTCTTGCCAAAGTCTTTTTTCGTGAAAATGGTTCACAACTAGTGCATTTTACATCATGTTATTCAAAACTGAACTATTTTGAAAACAGCTTTAAAAGAAGGGATTATGGTCCCTCAAGGAACTGTTGAGATTTTTGGGGCCATATTTAAGAGCCCCTAGCACCATCGGAGCATCTCTTTTAGGGACGCTCTGGTGGCGCTATGCACTGAACCATATTTACAAGGTGGCACTTTTTGTGGCTTAATGCCACCTTGTAAATATGGTCCCTTCACACACAGCACTTTGAATGGAGGGGGCATGCAAGTGCTGTGGGCATGCCACAGCAACACCCATTGCTTTTTGACACTGCCCCAGATTTACGAGTTTTCTTAAACCTGAGGGAACGCCAAAATCTAACGTCACACTAGTGGTGGCATTCGCAGGGTGCAATGAGGAGAAATGCTTTAATTTCTCCTCGTTTTTTGCTCTTTGTATGTGTTTTGCATTCTTCATAGAAAGAGCAAATCACCGTTTAAGATTGTTTTTGTGCAGGAAGGTGTTCTTTCCTGCACAAAAACAATCTCCCACTCAAAGCAGCCATTGTTGCACAACGGTGCAAGGGTTGCTGCATTGGTGCATGGCAGCAAATTCCACACCCGCACAGGGAGCAACACAAGTGTGTGCCATATTCTTTTAAATATGGCGCATCTCTGCATTGTGAAAATGACGCGCACTATTGTTTTCCCTTAAATCTGGCCCTTAGTGTCCACAATAGCACAAAAGCACATTCGGCCATTAACCTTAATCATAGCTAGATATGATTAAGGGCCAGATGTATCAAAGTGTTTTACCCATTTTGTGTCTAAGGGAAAATGTGTTCGTACATATGGCCCTAAAAGTTAACATTACTGGAAGTGGGTGTGTTCTCCTTCAAGGGGCCTTTGTGACATGTTGAGGCAAATTGTATATCACAATGGACACTGGAACTGTTACACTAGACAAAATAGCATCTAATTTAGGTTTAACTTTACTGGAACTGTAGAGCTTCTCTACTGTTGGACTTTTTTGCTTATGCAGGGTCATCCCCAATCTTTTTGCCTCCTGCCTCCTATTTTTTCTGACCTGTTCCTGTTGGCTTTTAAACTCTGAGCACTTTACCACTGCTAACCAGTGCTAAAGTGCATAAGCTCTCTGTGTAAATTGTATGTGATTGGTTGATCCATGATTTGCATATTTGATTTACTAGTAAGTCCCTAGTAAAGTGCACTAGAGTTGCCAGGGCCTGTAAATCAAATGTTACTAGTGGGCCTGCAGCACTGGTTGTGCCACTCACATAAGTAGCTCTGTAATCATATCTCAGACCTGCCACTGCAGTGTCTGTGTGTGCAGTTTTAACTGTAAATTCGACTTGGCAAATGTACCCACTTGCCAGGCCCAAACCTTCCCTTTTCTAACATGTAAGGTGCCCCTAAGGTAGGCCCTAGAAAGCCCCAAGGGCAGGGTGCAGTGTATGGTTAAGGTAGGGCATATAGTAATGTGTTTTATGTGTCCTGACTGTGAAATATTGCTAAATTAGGTTTTCACTGTTGCAAGGCCTGTCCCTCTCATAGGTTAACATGGTGGCTACCTTTAAATCTGATGTGTAGATTCCCTTTGGGAGCAGATGGATATGTGGAGTTTGGGGTCTCTGAGCTCACAATTTAAAAATACATCTTTTAGTAAAGTTGATTTTAAGATTGTGCGTTTGAAAGGCCTACTTCAAAGGAGAAGTTGGGTATATGAAGGGCACCCAAAACCACAGACTTTAGAACACTTCTGGAGACAAGAGGAACCTCTGCCTGGAGAAGAGCTGAAGAGCTGAGAAGTGCTGCCCTGCCTGTGACTGTGCTTTGTTGAGCTATCCTGCAGTTGCTGCTTCTGCCAGAGTAAGAGGGCAAAGACTGGAGTTTGTGTGCCTTCCATCTTGTGAAGAAATCTCCAAGGGCTTGATTTAGAGCTTGCCTCCTGTTGTTTGAAGTCTCAGGGACAGCAAAGACTTCTCTCTGCCAGCCCCTGGAGTCTCTGGAGAGACTCCTGCTCTGACAAGTGGTACCCTATCCAGTCACTGGGCCCTTCAAAGGAAAGCTGGTGGAAATCCAAGGAAATCGACTTCGGACGACTTCGGACCAACGCCGCTGCTGAATCCGGTGACGCCGCCTGCAACCGACTCCGTGATCTTCGCTGGAACGCGATGACCTTCGCAGGCCCGATGCCGCTGCAGACCCGCTGAAGTCCGCAACTCCGTGGAAGTCGCCTCACCACGTCATGACCGACGTTGCTCGAAGTGCGCGGATTCAATGTTTCACATGTCTGCGATCCCCGACTTTGCGCATCACCTTGTTTTCACTCTTCACCAAAGGTACTGTATTTCGGGGTCTACGAGACTCCGTGCCCGGCACCGCTGGTGTCTTCTTGTTGGGAACGACTCTGTCACAACGCCGTGTTAACACCTCATTGAAGCATTTTGTGTTTCTAAGCGATATTTTTGAGTTTCATCTTTAAAAATTCATAACTTGACTTATGTATGTCGGATATTTGTCGTTTTGGTCTTGTTTCATTTAGATAAATATTTCCTATTTTTCTAAACTAGTGTTGTGTCATTTTGTAGTGTTGTCATTAAGTTACTGTGTGTGTTGGTACAAATACTTTACACCTAGCACTCTGAAGTTAAGCCTACTGCTCTGACAAGCTACCAAGGGGGTAAGCAGGGGTTAGCTGAGGGTGATTCTCTTTTACCCTGACTAGAGAGAGGGTTCTTGCTTGAACAGGGGGTAACCTGACTGTCAACCAAAGACCCCATTTCCAACATCTACCAATGAATGTTTGAGCATATTGATGGGCAAAGCACTTTTCAGGGTTCAATGAATTAGTATCCTTGGTGAAACTGCATACGAATGACAACTTTATAGTTAGTGGTTGGTCCTACAGAGAATGGACATGGAGCTTGTGTTTCAAATGATAAATTTTTAAGCAGCTTTTGGGAAACAACAATGAATACCAGGTAGAGTTAGGTGTCAGTTAAATAGATGATTTAAAAAACTGAATATGCACAAATGACTGTAAATGGTGCAAATTAAAGTCAACTTCCCTATTACCTGCTCCAGTACATGCAGTAAGAACCATATGGTAACCGCAACTGGCTATCTGTAAAGGCCATACTGAAAATGCATTCATGCCCCTTCACAAGCTCACAAAGCGGAGTTAATTCCCCATATTGCTCAAAAGTTTTATTTTGAGTTAAAGTGTCAAATGTCAGAAAATCAGTGCCTTAAACACTAATTGGCCCATGTTAACTGAAATATGTGTTCAGTCATATTTATATATATCTTCTGCTTAGAATTATCATTGTCCGATGATGGGCTTTCTGATTAAGAACCACTGGCATTTCTCCTGCTAGTTGACATATATGTTCTTGTCACACCTCTGGAAACAGGCCTAATATCATACTGGATACTGTTCTGGGCTCTACTTTGGTTGGATACGCTGTATTGCCTGTTTTATTTGCTAATCATCTGTATACTTGCCTGATCTAACTGTACCTTTTCAACAGCTGCTACTTATATATGCCTGATAAGCCACTTGATGCTCCACAGAATGCCTGACTGTTTGTTATGTCTCATGAAAATGAAAATAGAATTTCCAAGATAAAAACTATTAAAATAATTAACATCGTCCTACCATTGGGGTCCTTGATAAGAGTTATTTAGTCATCCTTACAAATCTGTAACTTTAATAGGTTTTTTTCTTGACAGGGTAGCGTAACGCATTTCAATCCTCTGTGATACTTTTCCCAAACATTGGCCCTTGGCACCAGACTGGAGATTCCTGTTTTAGAAAGACATCCAAGAGGGCTGAAGCATGTTATGCTATTTCTCCCAGATTAACTAAATCACAGAAATGTATGGACATTACTGCGCCCAGTTAGTGCTGGCTGGTTGGTGACCAGTGCTGGTCCCACTTGACTTTTCCACACCTTACTATTAGCACATAACTCCTAAGCAATGGGTTCCCAGGACGCTGCTCTTGCATGAGCTATGTTATATTCTAGCTTACCAACCATTCCTAAATAGTATGGCCCTCATTACGAGTTTGGCGGGCAGCCTCCCACCTGCCAAACTCATACCGCCATCTGACCGCCAGTGCGGCCAGAACACCGCTGGCCCTATTACAAGTTTCCCGTCAGCCCAGCGGGAAACAGGGCTTTAACATTGACAACGTAATCGAGCCGGCGCCGATGTGGAAGCAGGGCGGGTGCAGCAGCATCCACCGCGCTTTCCGCTGCCTGTAATTTGAGCAGTGGAAACCACGACGGGGCTGTCCATGAGGAGCCCTGCACTGCCCATTCAAGTGCATGGGCAGTGCAGGGGCCCCCAGTGGGCCCCCAGCAACCCCATTCCACTAGACTTTCCATGGTGGTCCAACTGCGTCTAAAGACCTCCAGACTCGTAATGATGGCCTATGTCTTCACGGTTTCTAATTCAGTTTTAAAACTCCTGGGCTACTGTACTCCCCAGGATTTTTCATTAAGATCAGACTGTTCCATTTTTGTTTGCCCACTAACCCAACTCATCAATTCTTTTGGACTTAATCCCATATGCTATAACAATCACACCCAAATTCTCATTTCCTTGAATCAGAACCCACAGTTTTCATCTTTAAATTTTCAGGTAGCAGAATGAATAAGCAATAATTTCCATAGGTGGAGGACTGACAATATGAAGATGTCACTCACTGCATGCCGTAACTCTCCTTATGTACTGCCTAATCATTCTTGGCTCTCTCCCCTTAGTCAAACTCCTACTCTTATCACCTCAGTGCAAAATCTGGGCTTTTTTTACCAGGACTCGTCTTTTACTAGCCAGGTCAGCAAGCTTGACAACTTGCTTCTTGTATTTGCATCCGATGCGCAAAATCTTACCACACATCTCATTTCAAATTCACTAGTTATTTCTTCAAACTGCTATTCTCAGTTGCAACTCTCCATTTTCTTGGGTGCCCCACCCTATACTATCAAGTGCTTTAAGTACCTACAGAGTGCTACTCTATCCCTTGCAATGGACTTGCTATGGATTTACACCCAACCCAGATCTTCTACCACTAAAGCATTTGAGGCTTTGCATTGGCTCATTGCTTAATTTGTAAAAATCATAAGTTCCAGGACCCTTGTCAGGAGGCCACTGCAGCTTGCAACACCCATTTCCCCTGCCAGTGCTGCCAATGACGGTACCAACACAGGTACTAACCATCACATACCTATAAGTATGACGATTCAGACCATTACCGGCCCCAAAAGCTATAAGAATGGCTTGGGCAGAAGGTATTAGCTTTTTTAAGATATATTGAATTAATAAAGGGCTATTTTGCTCATTTCTAAATTAAACAAACAGTACAAATGAGCAGCGTAAACCACCAGCTCAAATTATGCACTGCACTGGCTCCACATCTCAAAAAGAATTGTGTTGAATACATTATGCTTGACACCCAAAGCCATTCACCTACAAAGCTGTAGTTTCTTTAGCAAAATTTATCCCTAATGAACCCTCTCATGGCCAAGGTCTAATTTCTTTAGCAAAATGTATCCTATATGAACCCTCTCATGACCAAGGTCTAATTGTGCCCGTTTGTTGGCTGTTCCAAGCTTCCAGAGGTCTAATGTCGAGGAGTGAGCCTTCTCAATCTTGGCAGCTAAGCTCTTGAAATCACTCCATCACTACTTATAGGATATAGAGACAGCTCTGTCTCTTCCGCAAAGATCCAATATGTGATAATTAACAAACTCATAGATATTTAGAACTTTCTGGGTTTTCAGTGCTATCTAGCTTCATGGCACATTTAGGTAATCATACACATTACAAATTTCTACATGAACAACTTTCTCTCCATGTAATGCGTAAATATAAAATAGGTAGATTCACTTTGTTGATTGTGAGGCGGGACCATGACTCACCAGAAGCAAAGACTGAAATTGGCAATGATGCCTATGTTCTCCCTTAACAATGTTAAATAATAGTATATTACTTAATTTTCTACTATATACATGGATTATGGCAGGGTGCTTTCTCATCTGTAGTAATTATCCACTAAGATAAAACCATACTGATTAGTTATCCTAACTGTTAGCAGAGGGTTTTCTTTCTCTTTTAAGATACTGTAGGGCCTATTCTATGGGACCACATATCTAGTACACTGTACTGTGGTAACAGAAGTTGATTTGACTTTGTGCCACTGTTATAACCGTGTCAATGCATATATTAGTATTTTTGCTCAAAATTTTGATTCTGGGAGATATTTATTGCATAGGCATGGCATCGATATAGATATAGAAATTCCTGTAGTATGATCCTACAACCCACATGTTGGGGGTTCTGGTGATAGGTAACTGGGCTTATGATCACATGGGCATGTGTGTGCTACATGGCACTTTAAAAAATGCTTTTAAATTGCACATTGTTATGCTCTCACGAGGGGCACATCTTCAAACAAAGTAAATTCCTTCAGTGGCAGTGCTATGGCAATGATGTTTTTTGAGGACAAAAAATATTTTTGCTTTTAGCTCCCCTAACAATAAAGTTGAGTCAAGTTCCTATATGCACAAAGTGTGAATACGTACATACTGTAATAAATGAGATTATTATTTGTGCCTTATTATTTTGGAGCATAACTAGCCACTCATAGGAATAATCTCAACCCTTATTCTCTTCATCTAGTTGTTATTTCACCTTCGAAAGCATTGTGTTTCATAGCAAGACATTCTTTTCACTTTGTACTTTCCTCAAGGCTACAGTGAGGTAAGGTTGCCGGCAAAGTGGTCACTACGTCTCCAACATTCACAGGAATGCACATCCATTCTTATGTTAACGCGTCCCTTTATGTTAATTTATTACACATTAGGACTCATTTTAGGCCAATGACTCTTTTGACCCAGTTGAGAGACACCGTAGGACGAGATAACTAATCAATATGTCGATCAATATATCAATAATGTCATCAATATTTACCACAACAATACTTTTCACTTTAGTCAAAGTCATTAATCAAATTGGTGACGCAACCATGACCTTTCAGCCGTGAATAACCACACCAGTTAACGGAATTTTATGAGTTTTATTACCTATTAGTTACAATCTAAGATTAAGTGTGTCAATCTCAAAGCCAAGGAACACAACAGCATAGTTACAATATGGCAACTTTGATAAGATTTCAATAAAGCAAAAATCATAAACACTAGAATATAACATGGCGTGAACATAGATCAGAATATAGCAGAGTATTGATATCACGTCAGTTCAACAAAGCATTGTCTTGGTCGTTTGTCTGTTTACGTCAATTTGATGATCACCTGTCCTAACCACTAATTAGCATTGGCATGTTGGGCTTCATGCAAAACAATTTAGAACCCAAATTTGGAAAACATCTAGCTATGGTCCCTGTCAAAAGCAAGCAGTTGGTACCTAGAAAGGAAAAGCAAATAGACAATTTGCAATTGCATTGTCATAGTTACCCTCCAAAGATTAGGTCAGCGCACAGGTTCAGTCTTCGTCCTCAGGACATCAGTCAAATCTTCATCAGTCTGGATCTAACTAATGGGTGGAAAAGGGACACTTCCCTCATAAGGTGGAAAGTGAAAAGGGCAGTCTAAGGGCAAGGATGATTTCTAATAAGTCTCAAGTCACCGAACAGAGTGACAGAGTTTCTGGATAAAATCAATAGCATTCCCTACCTAATCATTTTGACCCCTCTGTGACATGGGTTTTTATCCCTTTTTCGTAGTACATTCCCCCAAAATTCTATTGGACATCTACTATACCCCACTATCTTTAAGCTATCAAATTTAACATTTGGTAATCCCAATTGTCACCCCACATTAATTCATGAGTTTTTGATTGGTCTTCATAATTGACGTCTTCAGAGGTGGCGTATCCGGCGTTACTTCATTCCTTGGCACGTCTTTTGGGTCAGCAGATTCATTGTCCATCGGTCTCAGTGACCTTGTACATTTCATTAATCTACATTTGTTTCAATTTACTCATAACTTTTAAACCAAGGCAGCGAATATGCGCTTGGGAACGGATTTTGCATGGTTACATTAATCTTTCAAGTTCTGAAGAAAAAAGAACATTTGCAGGGTCATGGGCCTTTGCAAGTCAGCACACTGGAAAAACAGAAAATGCATTTAATATGAGAGCTGGGCAGCTAAAACCGCAGCTCATGCTAACTTAAGGCCTATAAAGAATTTCAATACAGATTCAACAATATGGATGTTAATATAGGCTTAATTGATCATAACATAAACATTTTATTCATCATTATTAGTTTGCGTATACATTGGTGGCCACTCTCCGTGGTCACAATTCAGGTGCGCGTTTAAGCAAATCTCTATTATTATTTTAGTTTTCTATGCAGCATCATTACACATTAATATATAAACATTTCATTTTAATATAGGTTATGTAGGCTATGCTCTCTCAGTCCCTCCTCTGATGACGCTCATCATCACACAATCTATTCCTTTAACCTTTCTTTTTAATTTTTCACTTTACGCATTATGCGCATTTCAACATCTTGTCCCTTATGTGAGCTTTCCCAAATTTCATTGAACATTTTCTCTCTTTCACTTTCTTCATTTCTCCTGCTTCTTTTGGTCCAATTTCTTTTAATTTTATCATTAATTTTGCATGCCCTCCATAATCCTAATAGACAAGCCAGAACAATTAATAGACCCCCTAGTATTTTTGCAAGTACCCCGTTCCAGATATTGGTAGACCAGCTTCCCACTCTAGCAACTCCTTTTTGCGAATTTCTCCCACACTCCAAGTTCCTTTAATTCCTTCAAATCTGCACTATCTCTAGTTAGGTTAGTAAGCCTACCTCTAATCTTTTTACTGTTATCTGGAATGAATGAGCAACAATGATGCTCGTTGAGCATCTTGCAGACCCCTCCATTCTTTGCTAAAAGAATGTCTAAAGCAAGCCGATTTTGAAGAGTCATAGCTCTTTCCACAGCAAGTTCAGTATCCATCAGGAGTATAGCCCCTGTAAAATTTGTCAGCATGTTATCCACAATAGTAGACAACTTTTGGATTTTCATGGAATTCAAGATAACCCCTACTGAAGGGATTATAGCTCCAAATATATCACCAATGACAGCAGCCACTGATTCTCGTCTTTGTCTAGCATGTTGTACTTCAAACGTTTTAGGTATTTGCTTTAAGTCATCAATCTGGTAAATCTTTGGGAAAACTATCCGCAAATAACATGTCCCATACCATCCCTTAGGGAGACGGTAATAAGCATTAAGTCCACAGATGTAATAGATCCCAGGGATCGCTGGATCCTGTCCATTCAACATAAATGTCCATTTACTCTGAAACAAAAACATATGTCTACATTCACTCGTTCCCACAAACAAATTGTACTGCTCAGATTTCGGCCTAGATATACAAAGCCTACCTACATGTAAGGCATCTATAGCTAGTTTGCCTTGCGTTTTGATTGCGGTGTAAGCATAGTCATTTGCATATGTGCGTTTTTCTAATCCTTTTTCTAATCTTCCTTTTAATGCTTTGCGTCTATCATCAGTGTGATCTAAGAAGCTTTTCTCTACAGGTGACAGCAAACAGGTCAGATTGTTGCGATGTGCATAAGCAGTTCCAAATGTAAGCGTCGGCTCAAAGAATTCTCTAACTATTTTTATGTCATGCTCTTTAGCTAACTTGTTCGAGAACTCAATCACAGGCACAAAGGAAAACACAACATCCAGATTTGAATAAAAGTATTACACATGCTCTTGATTATAGAATCTGGTTAGTAGCAAACTACAGCTAATCCCGTATGTTAGAGGAAGGCTATGGTAGGTAACCCCTTCTTGCACAGATGAAGGAATCTTGGTACACACATAACAGTCTTTCGCATCCATGGTCTCGACATATTCATTTAGCAAGCGATAGAAGACATTAGTTCCCCCTTTGAATTAGTTCCCTCATGCAAGTGAATTGCATCCTGCTCAAACCTCTCCCACGGTGTTAGTGTTGTAGTTTCAGGTTTTGAAGTAGCGTTAATAGTCTTTTTATCCAACCACGGTATTCCCACAATCACTCCCACAATTATTATTGCACACACAATACCTATTATAAGGCTTAACCAACCACACACCTTACTTTTCTTGTTACTACCTCTATTATAAGCCATGTCTGTATAGAATCAGATAGCAGAATAACAATCAACTCGAGGATGATATAGAACTCTTTTTCTCTCTTGCTCTCTGCGTATATTTACAGCATTTTCACTCGCTCCAGGACCCCTTTGTCAAATCAGGTTAGCAACTTGTCATAATCAGGTTTCTCAAAGTCAAATTACTTTCTGATGTCATATCCGGTAATTTAAAAGTCCCTTTCTCTTGGTTTTCAGTTTTCGATTTTAACAAAGTCTTTTCTTTAGATTAGTTCAGGTACTGTAGTATTGGCCTGGTACTTCTCGATCAATACAGAATGCTAAGAATTCTTGTTGCCATTCAGATGTTGGAGCGTACGCCCATTCAGGACCTGTATATCTTCTGTTTGCGACTCTCTTTCTTTTCAATCTGCGTTCACCCTCCAGTTCTCCTTCACTTAGAACTTCCACTCGGGATGTATCAGTTTCTTCTATTATTGTTTCACCTGGTATGCTTCTTATCCTTAGGACTGGTTTCTCTGGCCAGTTATCACCCTTATGCGTCTTCTTCCGCTTTGTCTTTTCAGGACACTGGACAGCACCCTCCTCTTGTAATATGGTGTTTTCACTTGATGGACCTGCAACTGGCTCAGGGTATGCTGGTACACTCTGATCTCTTTCTATTATTTCCCCTTCTTCTTCTTCTTCTTCTTCTTCTTGATCTGTAACGGGTTCGAGTTCTAACCCGTATCCGTCTACTTCTGGGAGAACCTCTCCTTGACTTAGTTCTCCTGCTGCCTCTACTGAGATAGGCACTCTGTCACCTCTCTCAAACTCATTCACTGTTTGAGGGATGAGGCTGTTCTCAGTGGGCTCTCCTGCAGTCTCAGTTCCTTCTTGGTTGCTTTCTGGCCCTGAGACTTCTCTTCCTGGAACTGTTGTGCTGGAAACTTCAAGTTCCTCATCAATTGGGCACGTTACCTTCTTTGTGTGACTGGCATGTATCCAATTTGGAACGCCTGCACATTTCACAGCAGTGGTTGTTGTCAAGATTACTTGATACAGACCTTTCCAGCGCGGCTCCAAACACAAGTTTCTCACGTGCTTCTTGACAACCACCCAGTCACCGGCCTGTAGGGTGTGACCTGGATCTCCAATCGGTGGCAATGTGTTAGCCTCTACCTGGTGAGAGAAAGAGCGAATCACATCAGCCAAACCTTTGCAGTAGTCCAACACCATATCATCTGTGATATTCACTAGAGCATTCGCAGAAACTGCTGGCAACCTCATGGCTCTGCCCATGAGGATCTCATGGGGGGACAGTCCTGTCTTCTTATCAGGGGTGTTCCTCATTGACATCAGCACTAAGGGCAATGCATCTGGCCATTTCATATTGGTGGCTGCGCAAATCTTTGCCATTCTTGACTTCAGAGTACCATTCATTTTCTCTACTAGTCCTGATGCTTCAGGGCGGTAGCTACAATGCAGCTTTTGTTCGATGTCTAGTGCGGCACACAGAAGTTTAATCACCTCATTGTCAAAGTGTCTGCCCCTATCTGATTCTATAGAGACCGGAAACCCGAACCTTGGTATTAGTTCCCTAAGTAGCAGCTTTGCAACTGTGAGACTGTCATTTCTACGTGTGGGGTAGGCTTCAGTCCTGTGACTGAAAAGACACACAATCACCAACATGTAATTCAATCCTCCACAGACAGACATCTCAATGAAATCCATTTGCATATTGCTGAATGGACCACCAGCTCCCCCAATGTGGCTCAAAGTTACCACAGTCCCTTTTCCAGCATTCATCTGTTGACAGATGATGCACCTGTAACAGGTAACCTCTGCGGCATGTCTGAACTTTGGGTTAAACCAATCGATTTTGAATGACCTGATCATTGCATCTCTCCCGAGGTGAGCCTGTCCGTGATATAACCTTGCGAATTGTGACAGAAGACTGTTTGGCAAAACTAGTTTCCCCTCCTCTGAGATCCACAAATCGTCTGCCCTCTGTACACATTGCATTCTTTGCCAGGAGGGTTTTTCCTCTTTACCAGCACGACTCTGTAATGTTTTTAGCTCATCTAGGGTATCAACCCTTAATGCAAGGTTCAAACAGGTGTCATTTTCAGTTTGCGGTAACAATTCCCACTGATCCTTGAACGATCTACAGTTCAATGTGCAAAACCTTGCGACTTGATCTGCATAACCGTTTCCCATGGACACAAAGGGCCTCATTCCGAGGCCGGCGGGCGGCGGTCGCCGCCCGCCTGGCGGGAACCGCCATATGGCCGATCCGCGGTCGAAAGACCGCGGAGGCCATTCTGGCTTTCCCGCTGGGCTGGCGGGCGACCGCCAGAAGGCCGCCCGGCAGCCCAGCGGGAAACCCCTTCCCACGAGGAAGCCGGCTCCGAATGGATCCGGCGGAGTGGGAAGGTGCAACGGGTGCAGTTGCACCCGTTGCGAATTTCAGTGTCTGCTTAGCAGACACTGAAATTCTTTGTGGGGCTCTCTTACGGGGGCCCCTGCAGTGCCCATGCCATTGGCATGGGCACTGCAGGGGCCCCCAGGGGCCCCACGACACCCCATACCGCCATCCTGTTCCTGGCGGGCGAACCGCCAGGAACAGGATGGCGGTATGGGGTTTCGGAATCCCCATGGCGGCGCAGCAAGCTGCGCCGCCATGGAGGATTTCTGAGGGCAGCGGAAAACCGGCGGGAGACCGCCGGTTTTCCTGTTCTGACCGCAGCCAAACCGCCGCGGTCAGAATGCCCTGCGGGGCACCGCCAGCCTGTTGGCGGTGCTCCCGCCGACCCCGGCGGTCCTTGAACGCCGGGGTCAGAATGACCCCCAAAGTCTTGTGACTTAACGTGAGCATTGCATTTCACCACGGCAATTTCAAGAGGTAACTGAATCGCATGTAACAAATCCTTTATTTGTTCACCATTTTTCACAGGAGAACCAGAAGAGGTCATAAAACCTCTCTGTGACCACAGTTGGCTTAAATCATGTACAATTCCGAATCCATATCTGCTATCAGTATAGATAGTGACTCTCAGATTCACAGCTGCTTGGTATGCCTTAGTAAGGGCAATTAACTCTGCCACTTGTGCAGAAAACACTTTCTCGAGCCAGGAAGCTTCAATGATACCAGCTATGGTACATACAGCGTAAACAGCTCTCAGTGTTCGGATGGAATCTCTCACACAAGACCCATCAACAAACATAATGCAATCATTTTCTTTTAACTGTATGTCTTGAATATCAGGTCGTGGTTTGGTACATAATTTTGTTACCTCAAGACAATCATGCTCAAATTCTTCTTCGTTGTTGACTTCAGTACTTTCAGCAGGAAGTATAGTTGCCAGGTTTAACACAGTACATCGTTTCAGAGAAACATTTGGCGACCCCAGTATAATTGTCTCATATTTGGTAAGTCGAGCATTTGTCATGTGCTGGGTTTTGGTTCAAGTCAACAGAATTTCAACTGAATGCAGAACCATTACTGTTAGGGGGTATCCCATCACTATGCCTTCACATTGCGTAAGGCTCTAACCAACTGCTGCGACTGCGCGCAAACAACCTGGTAAGGCTGCTGCGATGGGGTCCAAGGTAGCTGAAAAGTATGCTACAGGGCGATTTGAACCTCCATGAACCTGTGTCAAGACAGACAAAGAACAAGCATCCCGTTCATGACAAAACAGTAGAAAGGGCTTCGTATAATCAGGCATACCTAACGCTGGTGCCCTGCACATGCACTCTCTCAATTCCATGAATGACTCAAGCTCTTCTTTGGTCAAAGCTATGGTATATGGCTCATCCTTGATCTCTTCACCTGTCAGCTTTATCAAAGGTTTTGAGATAATCGAGAAGTTGGGTATCCACTGGCGACAGTAGCCCACCATACCCAGAAACATTCTGACATCCCTTTTTGTCGTTGGAGGGTTCATTTGCAAAATGGCTGTTATTCTTTCCTTCGATATTCTCCTGGACCCTCTTTGAATCAGATGCCCTAAGTATTTCACCTCTTTCTCACAGTACTGCAGTTTTTTGGGTGACACCTTATGTCCGTTCTTTCCCAACTGATTCAGTAAGGCAATTGTGTCATATTTACAGCTATCCCTTGTTTTGGATGCAATCAGCAAGTCATCAATGTACTGCAATAGAGTTGAGTTAAAAGGCAGTATTAAGGATTCCAAATCCTTTTTCAATATCTGATTGAAGATGAACGGTGATTCAGAAAACCCTTGAGGAATTCTGCACCAACTGTTCACCTTATCCAGGAATTTGAAACTGAACAAAAATTGGCTGTCCTCGTGAAGAGGTATCGAAAAGAAGGCTTGTGACAGGTCTATGACTGTGAACCACTCAGCATCACAATGAACCTGAAACATGATCACTGCTGGATTGGGCACTATGGATCAAATCTGTTTATTGAGTTTTCAATTATAGAACATCGCATATGCATTACATCACAATATTGCCGAAAGGCCCGTTAGCTTACTCCATGCGAAACAATAGAAAGAAAAAAGATTACATTTCTAATACAACTATGCTTCCCCACTGCTGGCCGCCAGCACAATAATCGAACATTCTCAGGCTCTATTACCATATAAATCAGGTCCTATATATACATATCCTTGAAGGTACCCTCCCGCCTGCTCAATTCAGGTTCAGGACCCTCAAGTAAATTGGACATGTCAGCTCTGAAAATTCCCCGGATAGAATACGTAAGAATGGTTGCCAAAGTTCTTTAAAGTCCCCGCTCCGCTGCTGAGAGGTCAGGGGGAGCTTTTCCACAGCGAGGATAAACCAGAGCCTGTGCAGCCATGAGGTTATTGCCGGAATCTGCTCGGTACCCCACACAGATAGCAACAGCTGTACTGCAGCATTCAAGGCTATAGCCATCTGCCGTCCCTTCAATGATGATTGGGCACTATGGGGCAACATTTTACCACAATCTCGTTTATTTTCCTCAAATCTTGTACGATTCGGACTTTCCCACAGGGCTTTTTCAGACCCATTATCGGAGAGTTAAATGGACTGCTCAAAACTCCTTTCAGGACTCCCTGTTTCAGAAAATCTGCAATTATTTGTGACTTCAATAAGAACATCTTGTGCCATATGATATTGTGGCACTTGGGGAAACACTGCATTTGGCTTCACTTGCACTTTAACTGGTTCCACACCTTTTATTAGTCCCACTTCCTTTCCTGTCAGATCCCACACTTTCTCTGTCACAATTCCCTGTAGCTCGACAGGTAGGTCAATCATTGTAAGCATCGGAAACAATGTAATCAAAGGATAATCCTCATTTGCTGTCCCTGTCTCTTCCTCTAAGAACTGACCTTCATCTCCTTCATCATCACTATTTGTCTGTACTTCAATTCCATAATTGGAACAGGTAATCGAACATTTTGTCTTGCACAGTAAGTCCCTTCCCAATAGGGATACCGGACTCGAATCACAGACTACAAACCTGTGCAGTCCCTGGAAGTTGCCGATCTCAACTTGCACTGGATCTGTAATCGGATTTGTCAGGTACTGGTTTGCTACTCCGACTACCCTCATGGTACGCCCCAAAAGTGGTAGTTTCGGAAACCTCAGCACTTCTAACTGTAGAGCGTGTAGCTCTGGGATCGACCAAGAACAAAACTTTGTAACCCATTACCTTCCCTTCCACATAGGGACCCCTCTAGTCTACCTCTAGGGATGCTGCAAGCCTGCATTCTTCACTATCTGAGCTGTCATCTGACCACTCTTCATTCATGCCATTTTCACCTCGTAAGGGGAATTGCTGTACTGTATTATTTTGACTCATTACCTGACCTGTGACCTGTTGAGGAAGCATCACCTGCTGCTGTCCCATCGGAGCCATTGGTAATTGCATTTTCTGTCTAGGTACCATGGGAACCTGCTATTGTACTTGCTGCATTTGTACTGGCTGAACACGTGGCCTTTGCATCTGTTGCCTGGGCTGCACCCCTTGCATCTGTACCAGGTTATTTTGAAAATTCGGATTTTGATGTCTCAGTTTTGGACCTCCTACATTTTGCAATGTACCAACATTAGTGCTTTGTTGAACGACACCATCCTGCACCACATTCAGGCACTCCCGTTTCCAGTGCCCCACCCCCCGCACGCATGACATGGTGACATCTTTTTCATCCCTTGCGCGTCATTTTGAACCACAACAGTATTCAAGTCTGGACCTCGATTCACAAACCTTCGGCCACGACCTCTCGGCTGCTCCTGAAACACACCATTCATTTGTGGTTGCTGCTGTATCATCTGTTGAATTCCATTTCCCTGTATTCCTGCCTGTGCAGCCCTTATCCGCATCACCATCACTTTTTCCTTCAGCTTTTTCTGTTTCAGCTCAATTTCGTCGCTAGAATATTTCGCATAATGCAATACCTCATCAATCGGCTTCGCTTGCCAACAAATCAAATGATTCTTAATCATCTGACTGAACTCTGGCCTCAGCCCATCAACAAATCTGAAGACGAGATGGTTCATGTCCTTCGGCTCAATGGTCTCAGTACCACTGTAATGATTGAATGCTTTTAACAACCTCTCATAGTAAGCGTGTATAGCTTCCTTAACCTCTTGTGAGGTCCAGTCAATTTTCTGCCAATCAGTCACTTTCGGCAACACCTTTTGTTTCAAAAATTCAATCACCTTATGATAGTATTTCATCACCCCTTCAGAAGGTGCTCCAGTCACCTTATCTCTTGCCGGCTCCTTCGTCAGCCAGTCTACCCCCCTTTTGCACTCAAGCCACAAATCAGGCGGAACAGTGATCTCAAACAAGGTATTCAAGTCTTCCCAGAGACACTTTTCAAGTTTCACGAACCTGTCTGTTTGCTGATACCACTCGATCGGTTTCTCCCTCAACCTGGGATAATCATTAGTAAAAGATAGGATGTATCCTCTGGTCCACGGCACATAGACTAAAACACCACCAGCTGTTTCTCTCATGGGTAGTATTTTTACCGATTCTATATCGGGTGAGGCTTTGGTCTGACTTGCCCCTAGGCTGTCACCCTTTTCCTTATCTTTTTTCTTTGCCCATCTGCCCTCCGATTTTTCTAATTCACCCCAAACTTGCGCACTTTGCAATAGTTCTTTTAAATGCGCCTTCATTCCGGCAGACCTCATGTGCTCAAAATCTTTCGAATCAGTCTAATCTGTAGCTTCTTTTCAAATGTTTAGTGCTCTCAATGTCAATATTGTATTTGTCTGCCAGGTTTGCTAATCTCTGATGCACTTTGCCCACTTCTTTGGTAATCTTGGGGCACAAGAATCTCAGTTCTGCTTCAGTGTATGACTCCAATCTGTTTACCCCCATGGTTCCATCCACTAGTTCAGCAGCTTCCACTCCCAGTCTTACAAAATTTAGGTAGTCATCTCGCTCTACCTTTTACGGTTCCACTGCAGTCACTGTAGTCTTTTGTGAAGTATAAGTCTTTTCTAGCCATTCATTCAACTGTTGCACTGTAAAACCCTGCAGTGAAATGTTCCCTGCATGTATCATTGGTGACTGTGAAGTGTTCGTACTTATTGTCTGTGGAGTTAAAACCCCTAACGCTGCCTGACGTATTGCTTCCAAGGGTGTTTCTACTGGGCTAAAGTCTATTAAGGACCTCGGCTTTTCAACTGCTTGTTCTCCTGGGGCCATTATCTGGGGAGTACCTATAGACCCTCCTCGTATTGCATCTTGGGTCATTACTCAATGATCACATACGCCAGATTTACCTTGTGCACATAATGGCACTGGTGGACCGACAGTGATTGGTAATGATATTGCAGCAGGTGTTTGACCTGGTCCCAAACCTCGTGGAGCAGTAACTCCATGAGTCTTTTCCAAAGTACCCGGGACAGGTACTAATGGTGGACCAGCTACTGGGTTATACCCTGGTATCAGTTGTGGTTGTGGCTGGGATAGCAATTTCAGAGTTGACTCAATCTGCACTAACCTTGATTTTGTATATATCGGGTCTGGCAGCACTATAAGATTTGTAGTAGTCTCAAGTACTAGGACGTCTGGATAGATTCTCTGTATCTGCGGTGGAGGTTGCAACTGTATCTGCATGTCTGGCGCAGTGGGTACACTGACACCATTCTGTATCGAAGTCGTATCACTAGTCTGTACCGTATCAGCAACTCCCTTCTCCTGCGTCTGGTTCCCAGGACCCACGCTAGTGCTTGGAACACTGTCGCTCGCCGCATAAGGTGGCGGGCGATCATGTAATAATCGGTCCAAGAATTCTTCATCGTCTGAATCCTCTTTCTCTTCCCAAGGTCTCTTACTCTCTTTAGGCTTACTAGAGTCCTTATCTGTTTTGCATGAGGCTTTCTTTCCCTGTGACTCTTCTCCCTGAGCTACTGCTGGGAACAACTTTAATCCGTCAACAATTCCCCGTCTCCACATTTTGTTCTCATTATCCCACCTAGCTTCTGCATAAGATTTTTCTGCCCTTTTCAGCCTTCTCTGGAACCTTTCTTGTCTATATTTAAGAGCCATCAAATCCCAAATCGCTAGAGCCTCATATTGAGCTGGCCTCGGAGGTGGTTTTTGTGTACTTAACATCCACCTTAAATTTTCTAATACCTTCGGATTGAACGTCCCATGTTCTGGGAAAGCCAAACATCCCTCTTTCTCTGTTAATTTGTGCCACTGTTTCATCCATAAACAAGGCGCAACACCCTTCTCCTCCATAACCATGTAAGCTGTAGTACCCTCAGGCGGTGTAGGCTCCCCATCAGTTGCCATAATATATGCGTCTCCTTTCAGAGCGCTCTTAAATGCCTTGACAAAATTCATTTTTTACGGTTTTCTCTTATTTGTATTTTATCAGAAAGTGACTTAATTCCCAGGACACTCTTCACCCATCTTTCTCAACCTATTACCTCTCACGGATGGCAGCCAATCCGTGCGCGACCCCTCTCGACAACCGACCTATCTCAGCGTGGCACCACTGACGTCACACTCATACACTGCGGCTGACAAAGTATTGCGGCTCGTCCGCTCCTCACTGAATCCACACAAACTAATGCAATATTATTGCGAGCACCTTTAATGACAACACAAATCTGCCGGTTTACTACAGGAAGGGTAACACATTTGCTTCAGAGCTTTACAGAGATTTCAATTGAAGCCTCGGCCGCTACTCTCTCCTTCTCAGCTCCTGCATATGCAAGCAGAATTCGACCCGCAAATTCTACTCTCGACTTGTCACGGGTTCGTCCTAGTGCACTTTAGAACTTCCCAAACCTCCATCGAAGGTTTCACACATACGTTTTGACTCAAACTCGACTTGTCAACCACGCCCGATTGACCTATTAAACCGTACAAATTACAACATAAACCCAAGTGTCTCCTATGCTTATCAATATACTCCGGAGTCTTTGACCACGACGGGTCCGTACAAAACAACCAACCACGTGGATAATTTTGAGCACAAAGCGCCACACTCATGTGAAGTACGCCGACTTCCCTACTTTCATACCGTGGAGTACGCCTACTCCTACTAAAACAACATTTACCTGGCCTAGATACACACAACTTCACCGATCACCTGCAAAAAGGCATAAGCTGGGCAAGCGCAAAACCCTATACCACACACATTATGACGCCAAGAACATCCCCAACTTACTTAGGCAGGCTCCGAGATCCCGGGAAAGTCATGCTGAATTTAGAAACACATCATACCTCCAATTTGCATTATCACAGAAACAAATTAAACAATGATTCTCCGTCCTAGGGCCCCAAAGGGCCAAACCGTCGCTCTGCTACCAGAACTGTTAACGCGTCCCTTTATGTTAATTTATTACACATTAGGACTCGTTTTAGGCCAATGAATCTTTTGACCCAGTTGCGATACACCGTAGGACGAGATAACTAATAAATATGTCGATCAATATCTCAATAATGTCATCAATATTTACCACAACAATACTTTTCACTTTAGTCAAAGTCATTAATCAAATTGGCAACGCAACCATGACCTTTCAGCCATGAATAACCACACCAGATAATGGGATTTTATGAGGTTTTATTCCCTATTAGTTACAATCTAAGATTAAGTGCGTCAATCTCAAAGCCAAGGAACACAACAGCATAGTTACGATGTGGCAACTTTGATAAGATTTCAATAAAGCAAAAATCATAAACATTAGAAATTAGAATATAACACGGCGTGAACATAGATCAGAATATAGCAGAGTGTTGATATCACGTCAGTTCAACAAAGCATTGTCTTGGTCGTTTGTCTGTTTACGTCAATTTGATGATCACCTGTCCTAACCACTAATTAGCTTGGCATGTTGGGCTTCATGCAAAACAATTTAGAACCCAAATTTGGAAAACATCTAGCTATGGTCCCTGTCAAAAGCAAGCAGTTGGTACCTAGAAAGGAAAAGCAAATAGACAAATTACAATGGCATTGTCATAGTTACCCTCCAAAGATTAGGTCAGCACACAGGTTCAGTATTCATCCTCAGGACATCAGTCAAATCTTCATCAGTCAGGATCTAACTAATGGGCGGAAAAGGGACACTTCCCTCATAAGGTGGAAAGTAAAAAGGGCAGTCTAAGGGCAAGGATGATTTCTAATAAGTCTCAAGTCACCGAACAGAGTGACAGAGTTTCTGGATAAAATCAATAGCACTCCCTACCTAATTCTTTTGACCTCTCTGTGATATGGGTTTTTATCCCTTTTTCGTAGTACATTACCCCAAAATTCTATTGGACATCTACTATACCCCACTGTCTTTAAGCTATCAAATTTAACATTGGTAATCCCAATTGTCACCCCACATTAATTCATGAGTTTTTGATTGATCTTCATAATTGACGTCTTTAGAGGTGGCATATCCGGCGTTACTTCATTCCTTGGCACGTCTTTTGGGTCAGCAGATTCATTGTCCATCAGTCTAAGTGACCTTGTACATTTCATTAATCTACATTTGTTTCAATTTACTCATAACTTTTAAACCAAGGCAACGAATATGCGCTTGGGAACGGATTTTGCATGGTTACATTCATCTTCCAAGTTCTGAAGAAAAAAGAACATTTGCAGGGTCATGGCCCTTTGCAAGTCAGCACACTGGAAAAACAGAAAATGCATTTAATATGAGAGCTGGGCAGCTAAAACCGCAGCTCACGCTAACTTAAGGCCTATAAAGAATTTCAATACAGATTCAACAATATGGATGTTAATATAAGCTTAATTGATCATAACATAAACATTTTATTCATCATTATTAGTTTGCGTATACATTGATGGCCACTCTCCGTGGTCACAATTCAGGTGCGTGTTTAAGCAAATCTCTATTATTATTATAGCTTTCTATGCAGCATCATCACACATTAATATATAAACATTTCATTTTAATATAGGTTATGTAGGCTACGCTCTCTCACTTACGTAAGGACATTTTCTTAGCACATCAGCTGTTTTTTTATAAAAATGCTTCTGTGCTCCATGCACATTAGAGGGAGATTCCTGCCAGATAACCACAACAGCATGCTGATTCACTTTGCTACAGCTGCTTGCTGAGAATACCTATTCCCTGGCCTACATGGGGGTGGTGTCTCTATAGACAATAGCCTTCTTTGCTCAGGTATGGGGGATGATATCTTCCCAGGGGGGAATACTGGAGGGGGGATTAGGGCTTGTCATTCTGTGCTCTAATATAGATAGGTAGGAACCACATATTTTACGCAAAGTGACAGTATGGTGGAACTTTTCCTGTGTTTGCCTTTTTTTGTCACCATTTTGCTTCAATTAGTTTTCATCATTCTAATTATTGCAATTCATGCCATTTTATCTCAGACACAGCTGATTCAATAAACCTTATTGAACCATTTCCTGTCTCTTTTGTCTTTGCATGTGTGAGACTAATGTAACTGAGAGAAAAGGATGAGATCTGATACACCACGTCATTAGGTCATGTGCCCAGTTGCCACAAATCATCCCTGCTTTTGGGCAGAGATGAGGTGCTGCTAGTTGTCCAGAAATGGATAAGGCTGATAGTTGTCACCTAGTGTGGGACTGGGCTCAGTTCCCCACAATTAAGGTGATACTGCCACCTGAATCAAGCAACCTCATTAGGATAATGAGAGCCCACACGACATGATTCACAGATGACACAGTTGAGCTGCTGAGTTCAAGGTTGTTGAAACCTTCTGTCTTTTGAGGCTCTGGTCAGGAGGCTATCAAACCAGCACTTGAAGTCACTTTGGAGCCCTGGGTTCAGAACATACAGGTCCAGTTCTTCTCACACAGACAAGAGGGCAACAGGCAGCAGTTCCTTCAGAGTAGCAGTTTAGCAGAGTGGAAGTACTTGTAGCAGCACATCAGTCCACAAGTATACTGAAGAGGTTGTATCGGAGGTCAAATATTTCTAACTGGTGCCCTTCTTCTGGAACACAGGGGAAGCTTCTAGAGATTTCTGTTTGAAGTCCACAGGCATCCTGCCTTCCCTGTCCTGGCTCCATACTAACTACAGGGAGTATACAGCCCTTCATGTGGCGACAGGGCACAGGCTGTTCAAACATAAGTAGGGCTGTGGCCATCTGTGTCTTCCCATCCTGCCAATGGTGGCCCATCAAGGCACACTAAGCTCACACTTGTGTGTGAATGTCTATGAGAAAAACAAAAAGCACAACCCAGCCATGCGACCCAGAGACAGCTTATTTGGAAATCATAGCTAATTAAATGTACTAAGGAAACTCCAAATGGTATGCTAGGGGAGAGGTAGGCCTTGCAGTAGTGGAAAATTAATGAGGTTTTGTTTTCACTACCAGGACATGAAAACCTTAAATCACATGTCCTACCTTTTAAACACACTTCACTTAGGCCTCTGGGCTGTCCAGGGTCTAACCTAGGTGTGACCCATTTGTATCAAAAAGGAAGGTCCGGGCCTGGCAAAAGGTTATTTTGCCAGGTCAAAATGACAATTCTAAAAATGCACACACAGGATGCAATGGCAGGCCCGAGACATGCTTAAAGAGCTACTTAAGTGGATGGCCTAATCAGTGCTGCAGGCCCAATTGTAGTATTTAATCTACATGCCCTGGATACATGTAATATCTCTTAATAGGGACATAGAATTAAATAAAAATATGCCAATCAGGTATAAGCCAACTTAACCATGTTTAGAGGAGAGAGCACAAGCACTTTAGCACTGGTTAGGTAAAGTGCACAGAGTCCCATGGCCAACAAAACTGAATTCAGCAAAAATAGGAAGAGTGGAGACAAAATGTTTGTGGATATAGAAAGGGCAGAGTCCAACAGCCAATGAAAATCACAGTGATTTGGTAAGCCGATACCTAGACACGATTTGAGGCCAACTGCCTTGAAGGACGGGTTGGATACACCAACCAGGTTTGTCATGGTCAAAGATTTTACCGTCTGACTTAGGGCCTGATTAGGAATTGGGTGGTTAAACTGCCACAACTCCAGTACGCCGATGGTGAAGCGACTTTTAAGCCATTGCCGTATTACAATGTTTGGACAAGGCTAACCGGCAGAAATGTTGTATTATGACTTTTCCGCCAATCAGCCTGGTGGAAACAGTGTTGCGGCATTGGCCTTGGCTCCCATAGGGAGTCAAGGCAAATGCTGCTGCACACACCACCTTTAAAATATGCACTGTCTGCAATAGCAGACAATACACATTCTGAGGGTGGTGGCACAGGGGCCTGTGCAATGCCCATGACATGGTCATGGGCAGAGGAGGGGCTCCCCTTTGTGCCGAAGCAATGTCTTTCTGCCAGCTTTTTTATGGTGGGGACTTGTAATGATATTTGTGTTTTGACCACTGACTCCGCGTTGCACTTAGCCTAGCAGTACACTATCACATTAATGACCACCAGCTCCATTTTGCCTATTGAAGTTATTTTAGCGTTAGCCACTGCCACGTTAGAGGTGCAGATGTTAGAAATGCAGAGGCTGCAATTATTTTCCATGCCCACGTTATGCAATGTGCTTTTTCTCATGTTTTTATTATGCGTATCTGCATGTTCTTTTTCACCAAGAGCTTAGACAAATAAGAATGTACTAGGATGATGTTTATGGTAGGGCAGGAACTGTTTTGTTTTGAGAGAGGGCACCTTGGGATTTTTGGCCAGTTCCAACATGTTCCTTTCAAAACTGCCCTGAAGTAGCCAACATTTTTTAAAAACCAATTTCAGAGCAGGGGGGGGGGGGGGAGTTCTAGAAATCTACTCTCTGGCTTGTTTAAGGTATATAAGAGACCCACGATTGACGGTGCAGAGATTCAGAGACTATAGTCAGGATTGAGACTTCAATGCCTGACATCCTGTGAGGGTAGATCTCTCTTTTTCTCCTGACAGGCGATTTTGGAGTCTACAACTTGATGCTACTGAGAGAAAGATGAAGGAGCAACTGTGCCCCATGTGGATGGATGTTTACTAATTATTTGCTTTGCACTGTGTATGAATATATATATTTATAAATATAGGTATCTGTATCTTTGCATGCATATATTTGCTGTTTATAGTTTGAAGATTCTTTCTACATGTTTTCTCTTTATTGTTGCGCACATTTTAAGCGTGCACTTTCAGTTGTACTGACCTTCCTTTACGAGCCTTGCAAAGGGATTTATTAAATGTATTTCCTAGACTAAGAGTTACATTCCAGAGATTCTTTTCAGTGTGTGTGTATTTCAGCTCGGTCAGTAGTGAAGCAAAACAGGACTCCTCCATGAAAAGGCTAGCAGAAAGCAAATGTGGGATCAGCACTGCAGTGCCAAACTCGCCACCATCATGGCTGCCCACGACTTTGACCGCTGCCCACCCTTCAGGATCCCTGATCCTGGTGGAAGCAGGGTCTCCTATTGGTCCAATGCCAGGATCATAATCCCTGTGGTTGGACCACAAGGATTGCAACGGTCTGACCACCACCACAAGTTTGGTGGTCCATGGAATACCAAACTCATAATTAGGCCCTTAGTGTTTTGATTCCCAACCAACCACAGGATTACAATTCTGAAGCCCCCTCAGGACCTCAGGGGAGGCATGCAGAGACTCTCAGAGTGTCAGCCAGAAGCAAATATCAAAGACCAGTCCATGGCCAGTTGACACTCTTCAGCTGGGTACATCCAGGAAAAGTCCTTTTGCAACTTGTTATCTCCCTGTAGCTACAAAGGTTAGCCAACTGACCCTTGGAGTCTACTTCTTTGTACTGGGTTCAATTGGAAGCAGTCATATTCTCTTCTGATCATCTGCATGTCAAGAAAGTGTTCAGAACATGCTGCCTGGATGAATCACATTTATTTGTTAGGGGGAACTCCTAGAGTCACCCTAACCAATGGGGTAAAAGTTTCCAGGACCTGACCCATCTACATTTTAAGTAGTTCTTGTTTGCCTTATGGCAAACAGCCACACAATGGAATGTGTCAGAGCATTACAAAATTGGCAAAATAATGTGGCCTCCATAGGGGCATGCAGCATGATGGCCTGCTTTTTCTCTTTGCACTCTCAATTGAGCTACCAGCAGCAATTATCAGATGGCAGGCGGATGTAGTGGGTAAGCTCTTCGGAGAAGATCAGCATAAAATCCACCTCTTTACTGCTATTTTCTCCTCATGGTGACTGATTTACTGTGCTCTTTTTGCAAAATCTAGGACATCTTGGAAATCTTCAATAGAGTCTAAGGATTCAAAGTAAACTATGAAAAGTCTGAGATGATTTGAATATGGCTAGACTCCATAGCTAAACTGCTTCTATTCAATATGAATATTCTTCAATGAGCATCTATTAAAAAGTTAAAATGCCCAGGCATTTACATTCCTCCACAGTATATACAGATGTACCACAAATTACTCCCTATTGCTCACTACTTTTATATTGAAGAGGAAGGATCTCTATGTTTCCTGGCTCGGCAGGGTAGCAGTGATTAAACAGACTATACTTCCAAGACTCCGATTTCTGTTCCAGGCTCTTTTCGTCAACTTTCCTGAGAAATGAACAAAATATCTACAACATGACATAGATCAATTAATCTGGCCAGTGTGATTGGACACAAGTATCAAGACATTAAAAAATACTTTCAAGACTCCCAACTCTATCCTATTTGTGTGGTCAATCATTGAAACTTAACACCACTATGGATGAGGCGGTGCTAAGCTGTACCCCTTGAGTGATCCACTGTCTTTCTTGCCATGCAAGACCTTAGGTCTGCTATTATTCAGATAACGTCAAGCCAACCGTGGAAGTTTGGGATTCACTAACTAGGATCCAATGATTGACTGTGTTTTCTTCAGTTTCATGTCACTGTTTGACAATGTAGTCTTTTCAGGGGGAAATGTAAGGGTTGATTTTGCCACATGTTTGAAAGCTGGGTATAGAATGTTATGTGACCTTTTTCAAGGTGGGACCATTAAGAAATTTACCCAGTGTAAACAAGACCAAAATTTGCAAGAGAGTGACCATATCCAGTTCTTTCAGTTGCAGCACTGGGCGCTCTATCCTGTGAACTAACTCGTAGCCACTAGACCCTTAACAACTTGCTACATCATATGAGATCCCAGAAGGGCTTATTTATAATATCTACACTATCTTGGCTGAGGTGGAGCCCAGCACACAGTTGGTTTATACGAAAAAGTTGCCGGGGCACTGGGGCTTACTTTTACCCCATCACTTTGGAAAAAACTGTTGTCTGATATTCCCCTGCTGAATAAAATGTTCAAAATAGAGAATTCATATACAAGAGAATTATGTTCTTGCAAGTAACACCAGTCCAAATGAAAGTAATGTATAGCTCTGTGGATGGTGTGTGTTGGGGAGGCTGCAGTGAAGAATGGGGGCAAATTGCGTGTTTGGGGGTCATGTCGAAAATTAACAATCATTTGGAAAGATATTCTTAGCCATATCTATGAGATGATAGGTTACTTGCTGAGATCAAACCCTGCATGTGCTCATCCGCAGAATATGCCCTTTGCAACTGGCCCATATGTCAAAAGGTGACTGGAGAGGAATATGTTTCTGGATGCAAAACAATTGCAGGCATTGAAATGGATGTTCCCAGCCACCCCAATGATGCAACACTGGGCAGGAAGTCTCTGGGCTGAGCCACCAATAGAAAAATTGAAATGATTGCTCACTGAAATGGATCACAAATTTGCCAGTCAGTGGAAACTACTTGTGGAAACATCTTTGGCCAAAGTGATTACTTATGTATGTCCTAAATCTCTGTGATCTTTACAATTACCCACTTGAAGCGTAGAGTATGAGTGTTACACTCTGCATATGAAGCTCATGTATTATGTCTCGGCCGAAATGTAAGCTTAATTTACTCACATGTTTTTTTACGGGGCGGGAAAGGGGCAGGAGGGGTTCTTTCCCGTTTGAGCTACTTGTGTTCTGGTTTATTTTGGGGTGCAGAGGTGCTATAACTTTGACCATGGAAGTGCTATCAACCCTGTTTGTGATTTCAAAGCTGAAAAACGAAGAAAATGTTCTTGGAAAAAAGTGTTCACCTACACTAAACTTGGGCTCTGAGGGCTGGGGCTGTGATTGGGGAGTATACTGTGTCAAAACTAGTGTCCCAATATATCTAACACTAAATTCCAGTTTGAGGCTGGTACCCACAACAAACCCAGAGACAGAAAGTCCATCAAGCACAGATGATACACAAATATTGTCTTGGCATCCTGTTCTCGCCCTTCTCTCCCTTTCAAGTGCAACTTAAGTGTTTACTTGTGGACCAACAGACCTGTCAATCAGGACTTGACACTACGGTCATCATTATGACATTGGCAGTAAAAACCACCCACTGCTGCAATGACGGCCACAAACATACCGTCACTGTGGCTACCATCCGTCCGCCATATTATGAGCACTTCCTGACATCTGCCACAATAAGGGTGGAAATCCAGCAGTGATCATACTGGCGCTGCTACCACCAGCACCGACATGTCAGTAGAACACTGCCAGCCGTATTATGACCAGTAATATGGCCTGGCAGTAATCTGCTGGCAGGGTGCTGCTAGCAGTAGCATTGCCCCTTCCCGTTCCCTGCCAGAAGATCTCCTCGACCAAGGTAAGTCATGCTTCTAACAGGGGAGGGGGATGGGAGGGTGGGGGATGTTTTGTGTGTGTGTCTGAGTGTGTGCATGAATGTCTGAGTGTGTGTGTAAAAGCGTCTGTGTGTGTTGTGTTGTTTGCATGGTTGTATGCATGTAAGTGAATGTGTGTAAGAATGCTGAAATGATTGTGTGTCTGCATGTCAATGTGATCATTGTAAGAATATGTGTGATCATGTCTGGAAGTATGCAGACATGCCAGTGTTTGTATGAATGTGTGTATGCCAGTGTGTGTATGAATGCGTGCATGCCAGTGTGAGTAATTGTGTGTATGCGTGGTGCATGTCTGTGGGTGTGTGAGTGTATGGGGATGGGGGGGTGAGTGTGAGGATCAGAGGTGGTGGGGGGTGAGGATGGGAGGGGTGGGGGTGAGTGTGAGGATGGGAGGGGGTGGGAGGAGTTGGGATGGTGGGGGCTGTAAGGTGTGTGTTGGGGGGTGGGGGAGATGCCTACCGGTGACAGGGAAGGAATTCTCTGTCACCGTTAGGGCCCATCGCCATGGTTTTTGTGGCATTGCTAACATCTCGAAAACCATGGTGGTAGGCAGGCTCATAATTAACAGATTAACATTTCCGGCCTGGCGGCTGATATCGCCATGGTGGTATAAGTGGTATGAGTGGAGAAGTGGCTGGTTGGCTGCAGCCAACCCACCATTCTCATAATGTGGCGGTATGTACCGCCAGCCTGTTGGCGGTATTGCTGCCACATTACCACTCACCACCGGGGTCATAATGACTCGCTATTTTGTCAAAAGGAGGCCCACACTGCATATTCTGCTAAACTTAGAGGAGTCATCTCTGCTTGTTCTGGTCAGTCTATTTTTTGCTTTTGGTAAGAATTTTACATCTTCTTCACAATAATTCCAGGCTCATTGCTGGCTGGCAGAGGTTGGAGGACCAATGCAAGTTATCCTCCGGGAACCTATAGTGAAAATAGCTTTTGGGTGCTAGTCACTAAATGGACGTCAAGGTTATATTTCGACATGCCCTATTTTTAAACACCACACACCAGCCTTCTGAGTTACAATGTTTGCCTAGGGGTGACTTATTAATGTTTAAAAGAAAGGTGTTTACCTATCAGCAGGATTGTAATTGATAGGTCAAATTTCTGTTTTTACACTACTACACTCAGGGTACACAGGATAGGCATGAAGCCATGTATGCACTGGCATTGTAGTCGACGGCCGATGCTAAGTAATTTTGCTAGCATCCAAACATCAGTCCACTGGGTGTCAGCACACTCACCTGGAAAAGCATCCAATCAGGCCAGTTAGTGCTTCAAGCATTCAGAGCTGGTAAAGCTGATGATGCAGAACATGATATCCAGGTGTCACATCTACCAAGTCCTGCGCCAAACATGTCTCCATCTGTGAGTTCAAGAAGCCAAAGCACATCACAGCAGGCTCAGTGGTAGTAAGACAGAACATGTTCTTGAAACTTAGTTATGGCACTGGCAAAAATAATGCTGTCAAGGCTTTTGTAGAAGCTATCAAATACCCTATTTCTATAATGTCTGGACTTAAAGAGATTAGTTCATGGAGTTTATACAATTAATTTTCAAAATGCAAGGTTTTGCACCTTACGTACATTACCGACACCTCTATGCCTTATCTGCTCTGAACAATGATAGCTGTGGTCCCAAATAAACTAGTTTAGACAGATATGCACTCCATTCACCAGATATAATAAGCTGGTGAAAGGATACCTGACCTTTTGATAACTTCTGTTATTTGGCCCCATGACAACAGCCTCCGATACGGCCATGTTGCATATTCAGTTACAAGTAACCATTATAGTGATCACCATTGAAAAAACACATACTGATGAAATACATTGTGAACTTCAAAGACAAAGGGCCTGATTTGATGAACGGGTTACTTCGTCACCGCAATGGCGGATATCTCATCTGCCGAAATATAAATCCCATTATATCTTAAGGGATTTTTATTTCAGTGGATGGGATATCCTTCACTTCTGTGAAGGAGTAATCCGTGCACCAATCTCTAAATCAGACCCACATTATTTTATTCTCTCTAACCCAATGGCTGGTGTCTTGGGTTTGTTGCTACTTACAATTGCAGAAAAAATGTGTATGCGTGGCAGATTCACATACTGCCTTACACTGTTCTTTTCAATGCATGAACCTTATGTGTGTGATTTTCTCAAACATGACACAATTGTTTGTCAGGAAAATGGTTATAAAATGTGGAGTCATCAAAGCCCTTCTTTTAAAGCCGTCTGCCAGTTGATTGAGCTTCAGAATGGTAATGGTTTTCGGGGCATATTTATACTCTGTTTGCACCAGATTTGCGTCATTTTTTTTTGTTAAATCTGGTGCAAACTTAACTCCATATTTATATTTTGTTGCTAGATCGGTCTAGCATCAAAATATTGGAGTTAACATCATCTGGTGCCAGGGGAAAAACTTCCTTGTGTCAATGAGATGCAAGGTAGGCGTTCCCGGGCAAAAAATGACTCTAAGGCCTTTGCGCCTTATTTATCCTCCCATGTAAAAATCACGCATGGGAGGAGGAGTGCCTTAAATAATGGTGCTAAGCCTTCTTAGCGCCATTATTTAACACCTGGGTCAGGGCAGGTGTTAGGAGAACTGTGGGCTCAGTTCAGAGACCATGGAAGCAGCCCACAGGTGCCCTTCCCTGTCCCCAGGGACACCCCCAGCCACCCTCACCCACACCTGGGGGGACCCATCCTAGGTAAGTCCTGGTAAGTTTTATTATTATTTTTTTAAGTGCCATAGAAGGGCCTAACTTGGGCCCCCCTACATGGAACTGTGCCCAATGGCCATGCCCAGGGGACGTAAGTCCCCTGGGCATGGCCATTGGGCAGAGGGACATGACTCCTGTCTTAATTTAGGCAGAAGTCATGTCCATCAGGGTTGTACATTAAACAATGACGCTAGTCAGGTTAGAGTCATTTTTTTGACTCTAACATGACTAGCGTCATTCTTTGACACACAACCTCCTGTTTTCCCTACGTCTCCCCCACCTGGTTAGCATCATTTATTTTTACTCTAACCAGGCCTTACTACTGGCTAGTGTCATTCCTTAAATATTATGCCCGGCCCGCATCCAGGAATGGCGATAGCCGGCAGTAAACATTTTGACGCAAGTATAAATAAGGGCCTTAATCTGCATTTCCTCATAGAAGTGGTTTAGCCCACTACATGTATGTGTGAACAATGCAAAACTATTAATGACAATAAGATATAAGAAAGAAGGTGCATCCTAAGTGTTTTTGACTTCTCAACAATTGGGAGGCATAGTACAGATTACTTAGAAGCTGTGCACTAAGCTTGCCAAATGACCAGTTAGTGTCCTTGATGCCGCCGTGCCCTTCAGCTGATGAATTTGGAGTTGGGGAATCTGGTTCAGGTGCTGGTGCTCTGGGTAAATCACTTAGGGTCTGATTTAGATCCTGGCAGGCAGGTTACTCTGTCACAAATGTCACAGTTATTCTGACTGCAGTATTACAATTTCCATAGCATATAATGGAAGTGTAATACAGTGGACGGGATATCCATTACATTTGTGACAGAGTAACCCGTCTGCCAAGATTTAAATCAGGCTCTAAATTTCCCAGTGACCTAAAAAATGAATATGACCTTGTGTAATGTAACTGGTGCTCATGTAAAGTACTCCAACACTTTTGTGTCAAGGTTATGCTATATAAAATTGCAAATAAAAACATACAAATGTTAGAACAGCCAGGTGAAAGGAAGGCAAAACCATTTCAGGGGTACTGATGATGGCTAAGCTTTATGTCTGGTGTGATGTCATAATGACCTATTGACCTCATGGAAAACAACTTCTAAAAGTAAATCTTCTTTGGCGTGGTTAAGTGAGATGCGATAACTAACACCATGTAAATCTGTGAGATTCCCTCAAACAAAATGTGTGCCTACAAGCATTACCATTTAGTAATAAAAGTACACTATTAAAGGTCTTACTACTGTTTGCCTTTAAAAATAGAGGCTTATGGAAATTCAAATAGTTTTTTCTATAGACTTTGAAATACTTTTTCATAAATAAAAACATTAAGGCCTATCACCTAGATATTATTCAATTTTCTCAAAAAGGAGACCAACCAATCCACAGGAAGACTGGAAAATCTGTTAACAAAACAGCTTTTTCCAGAACGTTTGCCAGATTTATTTTTCGCAATAAAGCTCTCTCTAGAGAACTCAAGCAATCATTAAAATGTTGTACTGACAGAAATAGGAACCCACTGCAGTTCCCACATTGTTCACTGATTGCCTAGAAAGCGTTCTAGATGATTTGTGTTTCACAGTGTTTTGCTTGTAATTAAAATGGAACAGCTGCTCAAGGGTATTTCTGCAGGTCACCTGCTGGAAAGGGGCAGCTAACACTGACTATGCCATCTGCCTCCCAATTCACAGTCATGTCTGTTTTTTTAAAAGTACTGGGGTGGGGAGTTCTCCCAGTGAGTGAGGATCATTAAGTTTTATTCTCTTTCTAAGTATAATAGTTTGCTTAGCTAATCACTACATGAAAAATTATGGTTGGGCAGTTTATCCTGAACAGGTTTTGGAGGTTTCTGCCAGAAAGCATGTGGTTCTTCTATCACTATATGAGGTAGGGGAACCTCTGGTTTGGCAAATTCATATGCTTTCTTTGGGCAGGTATCACACGTCTATCAATTCTAAACAATTTCCTAACTGATAGTGGAAAATCCAAATGTCTTGGTCATGAATCTCTGGAACATCTTCTGTCCTTGTCTGAAAGCAGGTACTTCTAATTCAGAAAAGTCTCTCCAACCACCTTTTTCATGTTTTTTTGCGGGAGTCATTTATACATAGGTATTAACTGAAAAATGCTGAATCCAGAATGTACCCATCAGAGGAAAAAATATAGTAACATCAGAGGAATTTCAACATTCCACAAAAAAATAATGAGTTACATTGGAAAAATACATTAAATTAAAATCAACAGAAAACAGCCTACCCCCAGGCAAAAGCCATATGCATTTTTTCTATGAGGTACCCTCTCACAACTTTCTGGAGGTAAAGGAGTTGATACAGGCCATGGGACTCTGACATCTGCCTTGTCCTCATTTTTTTAATGTGGTACTCGATGGTCCTCTGGAGGCTTGAATGAAATGAACTGTCAGAAGCTGATAGGTGTGGATAGCAGAATCCATGCATATATAAGGATGTAGGGCCCTCATATATCTTTTTTAATTTTTAATGAGAAAGTTTATTAGCAATTAGAACAAAAACAAAATAATAAATATCCAACTGATAAGCTCAATATGAGAAGAGAGAAGAATTATAAAGATATCAAGAAACAGAGAGAGAAAATAAAAGTACAAGAGTTAAAACGTTCTCTCAGAAAGATTACTTAGATACAACATCATTGCCATAAAGTATTACAATCAGTATATATTCATACTAAGACGGTACAAAAAACAATTAAAGACTTCTTTATTTCGGGCATTATGAGTATGTGAAGAGTGGGCAAAAGAGTTTAGGACATTTGTGACAGGTATCCAAAGGATGTCTCTCCTAATGGCAAGAGATAGTGAGGGCATCATAAGCTCTGTCTAGTCTGTGGTTATAGCAAACACCATATCACCAAGCCTGAAAGGACAGATTGGAAGAGTCCTTCCAAGGTTTGGTGATGTGCTGAAACACAACAGCAAGAAGTAGATCTAAAAGAATAATCTTATTCTGAGGAGGTGACCACTCTTCTGAAAGACTAATAAGACAATATTTGTGAAACAAATGGGTATAGGTGTGTTAAAAATAGTATTCGTTTGATTCCAAACTCTAACACAAATTTGATGTGTAGAAAGACACTCAAAGAGCATGTGTTTAAGGTCTGAGGGTGATGCATTACAAAATCAGCAGGAAGGGGAAGATGTGCAATTTATTTTGTGCAATGTGATTGGTGTATCCAATAGTCTATTATAGACAAAAATAAATGAATTGTGTTAGCTGCTGTTGAGGATTTCTCTTTAAAGAACCCTCTTTGTTTGATAGCAGAGATAAATTGTGAATACATGGATGATAGAAATAATTAAGTCTGGATCATTAAGTTAGATATCATTGCAGGCCAAAATGATTTATCTGACTGTGTGGGTGCATAGACATTAAAACATTATTAGAGGTATTTTGTTATTAGTTAGAGATATAATGACCCATATTGTCTGAGGCTTGAGAAATAACTTGAATGTGGGGGCATGGCCAAGATGGCTACCGGAGCGGACGCCTGAGTCAGGAGCTCCGCTCATGGCCCGCCATACACCAAGAATCCTGTTCCCGGCTGTGTCCTGCGGCGGTCGTTGCCTCGCTGGAGGGCTTCTCCCCCGAGCGGCTGCAATTTGGACAAAATTCACGAACCCGGAGCCCGTTCCCACGTGGGGCCGCTAGGGACATGGAGACAGCGGCGCAGCCGGGCCCCGCGGCCCTCGGCTCTAGCTGCCTGGTCCGGGGGTCGCGCGGCCTCCGGACGCCATCTGTTCGGGTCACCCGGGTCCCCACTGAAATCCTTGTGACCGGGACCTGGTGGTGTTCTTTCTTCCCTACGGGGCTACTGGGGTTGTCCCTGCCGGGCGGGCTGCCCCGCGTGTGCCACGCCTTGGCCCGTCCGGGCACCGGATGCCGGGCCTCAGCTCCGGGGCGTGGGCGTGAGTGGGGGCCGCGGGACCGGGATCGCGGAGCTGCCCCTTTGGATCCTCTGCCGGGGCGGCTCCCTCTTCAGGTGCAGCTCGCCTCGCTCGGCGCGCTCAAGTCCCAGCCTCCATCGATCGCCTGGAGGCCCCGGGCAGGGTCGGCTGAAACGGGCACCGCAGTTGGACTGCGGACCCCACAACGTTGATGGAAGCACGGACACAAGACCGAGGGGGAAAAACACAGCAAAGGAGGTAAAAGGTGGATAATAAAGGAAGTAAGTAATAGAAAAGAAAGCTTTAAAAAAAAAAAAAGGAGAAAAGGGGGAAAAGAAGGAGTAAAGAACAAAAGAGGGTGAAAAAGAGGAGTAATGCCGTTAGGAACAATAAAAGGCACTAGACAACCTATTTAATAAACCAAGTGAAACGAGTGCTTAATCGGGCTACACCATGGTCAAGCCGAAACACCCCAAACCAGGGTCTCATATGGACGGCGCCCATAGGTCACCCTGAACCGCAAGCAACAGCACTCCTCCAACTAAGCGAAACACTGCGCACACACGCTTTACAGTTCGACAAAATCATGCAAGCAATAATGGACACCAAATCCTCACTAGAAGGCAAAATTGACGCTGCGGTTCTCGAAGTCTCATTGCTCCGCGCTGACCACCGCAAACTCACAGACAGGGTTCACAACACTGAATCCACACTGGAAACTATCGAACCCGAAGTAGCAAGTATGAAGTCCAAAATCCTACAAATGGAATCGGAACTGGCGCAATTGCAACGCAGAGCCGAGGAAGCGGAGGGTCGCTCAAGATGTAATAACATCAGATTCCTCGGCATTCCCGAACGCACAGAATCTCCTAAAGCCGAGGACTTCCTAGAGAATTGGCTGAAGGATATAATGAAAATGCAAGACTCCACCAAAGCGCTAGTGATAGAGAGAGCCCACAGAATCCCTGGTAGACCCCCGCGCCCTGGTGCACCACCTCGCCCATTGATAGCGCGGTTCCTAAACTACAGAGACAGAGACACATTCCTTCAACACTTCAGAACCTCGGACTAAATCAACCTGGAAAACAGCAATATTACAGCTTATCCAGATTACAAGATGGAGTTGCAACGTAAGAGAGCGTCATACCTTAAGATCAAACAACTTTTGCGTGAACACAGTATCACTTACTCCCTACTGTTTCCAGCCCGCCTCCGTATAATCTATGACAAAAAAACTCTATTTTTTCCAACACCCGAGGACGCATGGATACACGCCAAAGGCCTAGTCGACTGAACTAAAGCAGACGCAACGAGAGAAGAATGGACCACCTCCAGCTCCAGAAAGAAGAAAAAATAAAAAACAACGACACGTCCAACCAAGTCTCAAATGGCAGCGGATCAAGCACAAACCCTAAAAATGACTAGCCCATTTACTAGATCACCAACAGACACCAGGAGCGAAGCAGACCTCGAGGACGCAGGCTCGCAAGGAAGCGTGACCAGCCCACCCACCACACCCCTTCTGGTGGGCCCGAGCTCACCCCACGACTGGCAGATGAACTCTGAGCGCCCGGGGCGGGTGCCCCTTTCGAACTTCCGGTGGCTGCTGCACTGGGGGATGGGGACCCTCCTTCCAATGGTCGCACACATCTGGCCCCGACTGCTTCACAACGAGAATCGCTCAACTGTAGCTCCAGAGGCCTCCAGTTCTGTGTGGCTGAGGAGCACGTCCAACCGCAGGATCACACAGGGAAAGAATCATTCTGAGGTGGGCCAAATGGGTGCCGTGCCTCAATCTATCCACGCCCCCCTCCACCTGAACGCTACCCGTATGGAACTGATCGAACTGGACTCCATTTTAGGCACCGGTTGTGCCACTCTGTTTGAAATAGGGCTCTTCCTGAAATATCCTTTTTTATTAGTTTTTCTCCCTTTCCTTTCTTCTTTAACCAGGGGACTATCCCCCCCTCTCGGGGTCGCTATGGCTTCGCGGTGGGGGTCGGGGAGCCCGTGTGGGCTGGGTGGGGCAGGCGTAGGGCTGCTGGCGGGGGATGGCAATCGTAACTGGAGCACATTTTCTTGGTCCGAATTATTGGTAGATCAACTATGTCACTTAACACGTCACACAAAGAACAGATATACAATATTATAACCTGGAATGTGAAAGGTATGGTCGGCATAACTAAACGCAATAGGATACACGCTTTTCTAAAATGCCACCACATCCACATAGCCATTCTACAAGAGACACACATTACCCCAGCAGATATAACACGATTGGAGAGGAGATGGGCGGGTCTAATTTATGGTTCTGGTATGTTATCCTTCGCCAGAGGAGTATTGATCTGGATAGCACCAGGGGTCCCCTACACAGTACATCGCAACATAACTGACAGCGAGGGCAGGTTCATACAACTAGTCGGCCTGCTCGACGGGGAAACGCTAGGGATTAATGGTCTATATGTCCCGAATGTTAGGCATGGCGACTTCCTACAAAAAACGATCTCGCTATTAACAAACGACCTAACTATACCCAGCATATGGGGCGGGGACATGAATTGCGTCCCACAAATAGATTTGGACAGATCACCCCCCCCCATGGTGACCACCCCAGTAACGAAAAACTCACTAATGCTGCAAGCATGGATGTCAGACCGCCATCTTGTAGATATATGGAGACACCTACACCCTCACACCAGGGAATATTCCTATCACTCCCCAGTACATTTATTGCATACCCGGATTGACCTAATACTCACTTCACAAGACCTAACACATAGAATCACGGGCGCGAAATACATTGCCAGGGTAATTTCGGACCATTGCCCACTCATTGTTCATAATAGATGGGGCAGACCGCGCGCAAGCATCCCAACCTGGGGTCTTCAAACCCAATTACTGCGGGACCTCCCATTCAGAGGGGAAATAGCTATGCACATATCCTCCTACTTTACCCAAAACACTGGGACGTCGATCGCCAGAGTAAACGAATGGGATGCTCACAAGGTAGTCATAAGGGGGATATGCATATCAACGACTGTGGGAGTCCGGCAAACACTGACATGCAAGCTCCGCAAATTGGAACAAGAAGTCCACACCCTAGAATGCAAATTTGCGCAGGACTTAATCTCACACGAGGAGCTCTCCAGAGTACGCTCTTAGTGGGATGTAGCAGATAGATGGCTCAGGCAATTCGATTATCGCCATTACTTGGCCTGTACACACGCAGAAGGGGACAGATCAGGTAAACTCCTGGCATGGCTATTAAGCAACAAACATCGCAACCCCCCCCCCATAGGAGCTATCCGTCTCGATACAGGGTTAATAGTAAACACTCAATTAGAAATAAACACGGCCTTTGGAGAATACTACTGCACATTATACAGGCACCTTCCCCTCCCTCTGCGGAACAAATACGCGAGTTCTTTAATGGCCTTAAGTTAAACCGCCTAACTATCACACAGGTAGCGGAACTAGATAGACCGTTTGATCTAGCCGAAGTTCAAAGGGCCCTGCAACAATTAACACACGGTAAAGCACCCGGCAGCGACGGCATACCCATTGAATATTACAGCTCATTCACGGCTCAAATTTTAACCCCATACCTAACAATGTTGACTGAGGCTTTAAACCGAGGTCAACTACCCGACACCTGTCATGAGGTGCTGATAGTTGTGTTGCCCAAAAAGGGTTGAGACCCATTAGATGTACGCTCGTACAGACCGTTATCGCTGTTAAATACAGACTGCAAATTACTAGGTAAAATATTAGCCAACCGTTTGCTTCCTTGGATATCGGATCTGATTCACCAAGATCAGGCCGGCTTTATACCAGGCCGTAACACCTTCAGTAATATACGTAACTTGTTACACCTTATGGCAAGCTCCCCAGAGGGTGACTATCTCCAGGTGGCCGTCTCACTCGACATAGAAAAAGCGTTTGATACTCTAGGGTGGTCATTCCTGATAGAAACACTCCGCCGCATGGGCTTCGGATGCACATACATTGACTGGATAAAGGTACTCTATGCTAGCCCAACGGCTAGGATCAAGACAGGTGATACAATTTCCGATCCAATCAATATAGAAAGAGGGACCAGGCAGGGCTGCCTATTATCACCCCTATTATTCGCCCTAGCTATTGAACCGTTAGCCGCTCGACTTCGGACCTTGGCCCCATTGTGGGGGGTCCGCGATGGCCTCACACACCGGATAGTGTCTTTGTACGCGGACGATGCACTAATCTTTCTTCGTAATCACACAGAGTCTCTGCCTGACCTGCTGAGATTGTTGTATCGATTCAGCTCGGTAGCCGGGCTTAAGGTGAACTGGTCAAAATCATGCATATTTCTTATGCGCCCGGTCCCGGAAGCACTCCGTCTGCCATCTTACCCGGACAATCTGAAATGGTGTTACACCACTTTTAAATACCTGGGAATAAATGTGTTTCACGACGCTCGGGACCTCAGGGATGGAAACCTTGGTCAAGTACTTAGATCCATCAGGGGCTCTCTGCCCTTTTGGTGCTCCCTTCCACTCTCGCCCATGGGCAGAGTAGCCATAGCGAAGATGATAATACTACCACGCCTTCTGTATTTCTTTTTGGCCCTTCCATTGGTTCTACCCGTCTCCTTCTTCAAACCTCTGAACAGTTTACTAAGAGATCTAATCTGGGGTAGCGGCCGGCGGCGCGTTGCGTTATCCAAAATTCAACAACCACTTCCACTGGGTGGACTCGGTGCTCCCAGATTCGAATTATATTATGCTGCGGCCCAACTGCACTGGATATCTAACTGGATCGGTAACCTCACCAGCGCAGAAACACAGACAATTCTCTCGGACCTCGCAATATCGAGGTACTACACTTCCTCATGAATCGTGATCGCCTCAAAAAATCACAGAATATTCTGTTGGACACAGCGCTTGTTGTTTGGGGTCGATATGCACTAGCGGGGGATAAAAACACGCTGTATTCCCCAAAGATCCCACTATTGGCCATACCAAAACTCGCCAAAATAGCAACCACGATTGGCTTACACACATGGCACAATAAGGGCATACAAGCAGTCGGCGACATATATAACGAGGGTTAGCTCCTAACACATGAAACGCTCGCCGACAAATATAACCTGGGACAAGGGAGTTTTATAATTTATGGAGCTGTAAGTCATGTGATGCGCTCTCACTGGAAATGCGGGAATTCAGAACCAATAGTGTCCCCCATACTCCACGACCTTTTAGATAATATAAGTACCCCACCAAAAGTATCAAGAACATACAGTATCCTATCCTCTCACGTTGAACACAGACAGGAACATGCTAAAAGCAGATGGGATAATGCGATATCGGAATCACTCACTCACAACGCATGGACCCAGGCCATGGAAATGATCCACGCAGTATCACGCAACCCTCGCTTCCGCTACACCCAGTTCAATTACTTACACCAAACATACCTATCACCTCATCGTATAACACGAATGTTCCCTCACTCTCCCCAGTCTTGTCCTAGATGTGGCACTACAGAGGCCACTTTCTTTCATATGACATGGGACTGTCCACCAATCCGACATGCATGGAACGAAGTAATAAACACTCTAGCCGAGTGGACTGATGTCACATTGTCCCCCACACCCGAATTATGCTTATTGGGAATCTGCGCGCACCCCAAAAAACGGAAACAAACTAACAGATGTATAGCCCTAGCACTGGTGTTGTATAGACACCTCATAGCCATGCATTGGAAAGCTCCTGGGGCCCGAGTGTAAAACAATGGGGATCTGAGCTGCTGCGCTGGGCCAGGGCTGAGGAACAGGCGCTGCGGCTCCTCTCCGAAAAAGGGATACCGGTCAAGGGCTTGGACACAGGGGACTCCTTCGTGACGACCCTAGAAAGTAAAGATGACAAGCGACCTCCCTGAATACAGCGCCCACCGGTCTACCCTGGGCGCTTGATAAGCTGCTTGTAGCACTCTGTCACCCTTGGACGGCCGGTCAACATAATAATGTTATAAATTAACATAAAGTACGGAGATTTGGTCACTAGTGTCAGCCCAGTTACGCCGCACAAAACCTAAAAGGGTCATCACTATATAGATAACTCTGGAGGGACCATAAGCGGTCACACTGTTTGCTTCGCCTGGGCCCACCTCCATGTCCCTCTCTCCCTGCAGCATATCCACCCTTCCTTCTTATTCCTCCTCTCCTCCCCAGGGGTGTGCTCCTCCAGCTCGCCCCGACTCGCTCCTGTCTCGGGGTCCGGGACTGCTCGGGCGGGGTGCAGGGGCGGGGGCATTGGATCAGGAGAGGCTTGCTTCGCCCCCTCTGCCCTTCCCCCCCACTCCCTGGACCTCCCCGGGTTTCTCCCTCCCCCCTCTCGGTCCGGCCCTACACTACTCTGGCCCCCTTACTCTTCTTTCACACTTTCTTAGTTAATCGCACTTCATTCCTCTCCTTTTTTTTAATTATGATTTGTTTCGTTTATCGCATATTATGCTAAACTTGTGCTCCAATGACACATCACCCCCCTCTATCCTGCACCACGTGGGCGCATGATCTTCTCTTTAGCCGCGCGTGCACAGAGGGTGTGATAATTTACCACCTCCAAATCAATGACAATTGTCTGTTTGTTGTAGCATCCAGAGATGATTGTGTCATTCATAACATTGTCTGAAATGATTACTTACAAATGTTCAAAAGCTCCTACTAGAAGTTCAAATGTAATAAAGGCTCCACTTGTAATCACCAATAATAATTTCCAAAATGTAATGTCTTTGCTCATCAAGCGGCAATGAGATTTCAAAGTTAAACTCCACAGCAATTTCAAACTCAAGAATACTAAATAGGATTTGAATTGTTAAAGCAAATGGTTGCAAACTCCTTCTTCCAGTCATGTGCAGCAAAATATGTTCATTCAGGTGATGAGTACTTTCAGCTTGGTTCTCTATTTCTCTTTGACCTTCTGTATCACTGACATGTTGACTCGACTCTCCAGTTTCTTTAGCAATAGTCGGAGGCATTTGCACTGCTGGCAGTTTGCTCTATAGGCAGTTGTCTCCTGGTACAGCCCTTTTGTCTACAGCAACTGTTCCTTCATCTGCATCCAAGCTAGCATTAGTCAACTGATTTTGTCTCAGCCTTTCTGTACCATCCACTGTTGTTGGCTTGCTCAGAACCCCATCAGCCCATGCTGTAGCAGCCACTTGTCCAGTCCCAACAGCATAACTAAACTGACCCCTTTCACTCATTGTAACTGACCCTTCTGAAACAGGTGCTGTATCACCAAGGAGACCTGGAACTTCGCAAGTGTGGCACACATGTACCCAGTTCAGGAGACTAGCACACTTCACAGCTGTACTGGTTACCAAAACCACCAGGTGATGGCCTTTCCAATGCAGTTCCAAGCAGGCTTTCCTTCAATGTTTCTTAAGACCCAGTCGCCCTGTCACAAGTCATGAAAAAGCTCCTGTTGCAGTGGTGTTATAGCTTCTCCAACCTGATGAGATAAAGAACAAACCATGTTGACCAGTCTTTTGCAATAATCTGTAATGTTCACAACCACATTTGCAGGCACTGCTGGCAATTTCATGGCTCTCCCCATTATTTCATGCATGGACAACCCAGCCCTCATGTTGTTGTATACAGCCCATACCCATTTAGACAGGAGGCAACATGTCTAACCATTTCAAAGTGGTGGATGCACATACTAACACCAGTATGTACTTCAAGATTTAATTAATCTGTTCTACATTTTCCTGAAGCCTCAGGTCTGTAACTTCAATGCAGTCTTTGCTCAACTTGTTATGCCGCACACAATATTTTTAGGATGTCAATGTTGAAATGAGTTATGAGGTCTGACTCTAGAGAAGTGGGAAATCCAAATTGGGGTATCAGTTTCTGTTGTGTAGCCATTTTAGTTTTACCTCCATGCACATTATTTTAGCACACTAGGCCTGCCGAAGTGCACTTTAACATAGATATGTTTTATTCAGCTTTGTTTTATTATTTTAACAATAGCCACTTTTGCAGTCTTGTTTTATTTCTCTCTACCTAGCTGTTGTTTGCTTAGGCCAGCACTATGTTCTCAAACAAGACATTCTTGTTCACTCTGTGCTTCTTTCAAGGCTGTAGTGAGATGAGTTGCCTGTAAAACGTGGTAACGCTTTGTCTCTGGTATCCATAGAAAAATACACATCCTTACGTAGGGACATTTTCTCAGAACATCAGCTGTTTCATTATAAAAATACTTCCCTGTCCCATATACGTTAGAGGGAGATTCCAGCCAGATGACCACGGCTGTATTGCTGAGTGCTTCGCTACAGCTGCTTATGCAGACCTCATGCCTTTGCTCAGGTATGGGGGATGATGTCTTCCCAGGGGAACCGGAAGGGCAGAACTAGAGCTTAACATTCTCTGCTCTAATATAGCCTAGGTTGGAATTAGTCTATTGACTCTAGTTACAATATCGTAGCATTATTTCTATGCTTTACTCTCCTTGTCACAATTGTAATCCTATCATGCTTAGTCGTCCTGGTTATTGCAGTACACGCTTTATTGTCTAAGATGCATTCGCTTTATTAAAACCTTATTGAAGCATATACTGCCTCTGCTTGTCATTGTATGTGAGACTAATGTAACTGAGAGAAATGAATGAGATCTGAGTGACTACGATTTCCCTGAAGAGTAATTGTGTCATGCGCTCGGCTGCCCAGTCATCCCTGCTCTTGGATAGAGGTGAGGCACAGCTAGTTAGCCGGAGGAAAACCCATATTGGGGCGACAGATGTCACCTGTAGTGGGTTAAGACTCAGTCTCCCACACCACAGGCGAATCTGCCACTCAAATCCAGTAGTCTCATTAAAATAATGAGAGCCTACCCGACATGGCGCCGCCAACGTTTGGTCAGGCTCTAATTTTTGGGTGCTCCTGAGTATCTCTGTCTCACTATATTCAAAGACACCTCAGTACTATATACGGAGACATCTGTGGTATTGAGGATTTTCCTCCTCAGCTAAGTAGGGAGTAGCTAACTAACAATGTAGGATGTTCAAACATGAACTCTGAAAGGATAATCCCCATTTGGTGTCCCTATCTTTGAACAAATTTAGCATTCATTATGGCAAATCCACAACAGGTAGCAATTGCAGTCAATATGAGACCACCGTTACTGCACATTTATTGCCACATGGCCTAATGGCCCAGGGGGTTCTGGTCACATTTGTTGTTCAGGCACAAACAGCTTATAGAACAGAGGTTTTTCATTCTTGGGTCACATTTCCAGCAGAAATACATTTCATCACTATACACCTGCAAATGTACCTGCACAATACAGAGCATATGCATATTTAGAAATATCTCTATCTTATCAAGAACACAATAATTGGCTTGATGGCACCCTACCCCACACAATTTTACATGTTAGGTTAGGTCCTCTAAGTAATGATGGCCCTAACTGGCCTTTGTTGGCCACATATACACCTCACCCTGCTGCAGTGAACCTAACAGATGTCTGTCGCTTATATGCTGATTTGATGGCAATATACAGACGATTAGTGCAATTTCTAATGCAAACATTAAACACAAACCCAGCATGTGCTGCTCTGGCGCAACCACATGCAGTAATACCAGGTATTAATCCTGCGACTGTACATTCGATCATGAGTAAAGTACCCACCAAATGATAAGAAATTTCGTTTTGGCTAGCTCAAAAATAAACGCACTGGAAGCAGTATTTCCCCATACGGGACCTCAGGATAAAAACAGAATATTAACAATGTCCTTGCCATTTGGGATGGTTCCCACAGTAGATAACTGCAATACTTGGGGCACGGTATTTGCCATGCTCTATACTACCACACATGGTACGCAGACACTTGCCAATTTACCGGAAGTGTTAAAACAAATTCAAGATGAATACGGGGCTACCCCATCCCTGGACTTGGGGATGCAACTAATGGGCAACTTTGCCACAGTGTCCTCAATTATTTTAAGTAATCTTAAAGGGGAAGCTGTTTCATTAGCTGTATGCATACGGTTAGGGCATATTCCTCTGCAGGATTAGGAACATGAGCTGCCAAATATTATCGCGGAGGCCTACTCTAGTATTGGTCGAGATAGTCTGGGGACCAGACCAACAAAACCAAAATTTCAAGGTAAATATATAAATAGATTCTACCAAGAAAGCTCCTGAGAGTAATAAGAAAAGCTGGGATAAAAAACAACAGACTCCTAAACAAAAAAAGGGGAGAATCTCCGCACACAGAGACCCCACAGAATAGATATAATCTCAGAAACAGAGATAATATGAAAATGCCTGACAGATATCAATATAGTGATACACTCCAATCTCTCTCCTTTCAGGACTCATCGGAAAAACGCAGTGCGAGAGGTGGGCGGTCAGAGCGAAGAACTGAGTATGTGAAACTGAAACAGGAATCACAACGCTCAACAGAAGTTTCTGTTAAAAAAGAAGAGAAACTTCCCCAACAAAAACCCCAGTTCAAAAAGAAGAAAGTGGCAGCGGTTGTAGTTCGACATTCCACCAAAAAGGGGCTCTCTTGAAGAACGAGAAATGGGCACTGGCGCTATTAGACAGTGCGGCAGAGGTCACAATAGTTTACCGGAATCTTCTAAAGCATCTGGAGGTGAAAGCAACTGAGGACTTCCTACAAATAGAGACTGCGGACATGTGTGTCTCCACGCCTGATAGGGTGTATAAAATAACGTAACAGTTAGAAGGAGACATTGAGCGCATAATAGACGCAATCTTTTGGGATCGCGTCGTGAATATATATGATATTTTACTGGCCAACTAGGATTGGCCACCTGAATTTGTCCGTTCATGCCCATATGGAGAAGATGTTTTTAAACCTTTTTTCTCGCCCCTTGTTCCCAAGGAGCTCGCAAAATCCTACACCATTGATGGGCATTGGCGCAGGCACCTGCGTTATATCACATCCACGTAGGATGGGACAAAGATTCTCCCCACCATGTAATCCCTATTAAAAATCAACCCCAATATCCAGTCAAACATGATGCTAAAGCACCAGTGAGGGAAATCCTCACACAATTGGAATACCAGGGAGTAATTGAACCCTGTGTCTCACCTATGAATAATCCCTTATTCCCAGTAGCTAAACTGGACCGTTCATACAGAATAGTCTTAGACTACAGACATTTAAACAGTCATACACGCACATATGCTATACAAAACTCACATAGCACAGCACTCATGAAAAACATAGTGCGCAAAAAATACAAAACAACACTGGACATTTCCAATGGTTTCTTCTGCCAAAATATAGCACCTGGGAATAGAGACTTAACAAGTTTCAGCACACTAGGCTCCCAGAAAAAAAAACGTTTTTTACCCCAGGGGTACAAGAACAGTCAGGACTGTTCGCAGCACATGTGATTTCAATATTGCACGACATTGACCCTGAACCTTTGTCCTGTGTAGATGATATTTATCGCACGGATGATGAATTGCTGCAACATCTAAGACGGGTAGCCTGCACTGTTGTGGGATTTGCCGAGTTCGGCTACAATTTCCAAAAAATAAATAAATAGCCTTCCTTAGTGTCCTGTTTCTGGGATATGAGCTATCAAGTGAAGGAAAGATCCTAACGCCACAATTCTTGGAAAAATGCACACAATTACAATCTCCAAATAACATTAAAAAACTACAATCTCTATTGGGTTTCCTAAATTTTGGCAGAACTTACATTTCTGATTATGCATCACATATAAAACCCTTATATGACTTAATATGTCCTGACTTTTCAAGTACATTTTGGACTGTCGAACACACACGCATTCTCAGAGCTTTGCAAACAGACATGCTTGCAGCAGAACACTTACACACAAGGGACAAAGAAACTCATTTGGTCATCAGAGTAATTGCTGGTCCCATTGGTTTCAACTATGTAACTTTTAATGATGGTGAGACAGTCCCAATAGCATATAAATCACATTTATACTCAGCAGCAGAACAACTCTTTGCTCCCACTGAGAAAATTCTCACTGCTGTTCAGATGGCTGTCATTAAAGAGAGACCTCTAGCCCAAGGAAAACTTATTATTGTCGTCTCTCCAATTCCAGCCCTGGAGGCTGTTACCAAAGCTTTACTAATGCTAAAGCATGACATCCACGTTGGATTCAATGAGCAACATTTGTGACACCTACTGATGCAGACTATGGTGGTCATTACAACCCTGGCAGACGGTGTTAAAGCGGCGGTAAGACCGCCAACAGGCCGGTGGTAAAATAATTCCAATTACGACCGTGGCGGAAACCGCCAACAAAGATAGCCACTTTAAAACTCCGACCTCCACGGCAGTACAAACAAACAGAGCGGCGGTCACCACCAACAGACAGGCGGGAGACAATGTACTGCCCACACTACTACAACCCACCAATCCGCCACCTTTTCCGGGGCAGATTCACTGTGGATAAAAACACGGCAGAAACAGGAATTCAAAAGGGAAAATGCTCACCTCTACACACCCCACGAGGAACGAGGACACCATGGACCAGGAACTCCAAATTCTACCTGCAATAGTCTTCCTGCTCCTCTACCAGGAGCACGAACGCCGGCGGCGAAGACCACGGTGAGTACTGCACCTACGATATAGGGGAGGGGGAGGGAAAATCAGTGACACACACACACGCAACAAGCAACACCCCCACCCTCACCCACAACAACACACACACTAATGCATATTAATACATCACAGTTACACCCCCAACCCCCACCCGGAAGAATGCAAAGACAGTAGAAAATGAGTGTAACCATTGTAATATATGAAAAGCAAGTAGGCAAAAATATATGCATACACCATTTACAAAATATATACCAAGCATAGTAGTCCAGGTAGTGCTCCAATTAAGTCCGTGGAACACTGGGCCCACACGGTATGGGTGAGGCCCACACAAGATCCCCAACCATGACGGAGAGAACACTGCAGGGGCATCAGAGAGCAACTAAACAGGCACCTCAGGGGGAGGAAAAAGGGGGGCACCTCAGCCGGTTGTGTGCACGACGCCAAATCCACGAGGGGGCCACATGCCCACTGTTCAATCCTGGGGAGTGCAAAGCCACAGTCTCTCAAGTCTCTACAGTGGGTGGCTTGCCCACTGTGCAATCCTGGGGAGTGCAAAGCCACAGTCTCTCAAGTCTCGACAGTGGGTGGGTTGCCCACTGTACAATCCTGGTGAGTGCAAATCCACAGTCTCTCAAGTCTCTACAGTGGGTGGGTTGCCCACTGTTTCATCCTGGGTATTGCAAAGCCACAGTCTCTCAAGTCTCTACAGTGGGTGGGTTGCCCACTGTATAATCCTGGGGAGTGCAAAGCCACAGTCTCTCAAGTCTCTACAGTGGATGGCTTACCCACTGTTCCATCCTGGGAAGTGCAAAGCCACAGTCTCTCAAGTCTCTACAGTGGGTGGGTTGCCCACTGTACAATCCTGAGGAGTGCAAAGCTACAGTCTTGCAAGTCTCTACAGTGGGTGGGTTGCCCACTGTTACATCCTGGGGAGTACAGAGCCACAGTCTCACAAGTTTCTACAGTGGGTGGGTTGCCCACTGTTACATCCTGGGGAGTGCAAAGCCACAGACTCTACAGTGGGTGGGTTGCACACTGTGCAATCCTGGGGAGTGCAAAGCCACAGTCTCTCAAGTGGATAACAGTCTCCACTGGTTCTGGGGGGGGCATGGTGCCCAGAGTGCTTTATCCTGCTAAGGACAGAGGTAGTGGATGGATGTCTCCACTGGTTCTGGAGGGGGCATGGTGCCCAGAGTGCTTCATCCTGCTAAGGACAGAGGTAGTGGATGGATCTCTCCACTGGTTCTGGAGGGGGCATGGTGCCCAGAGTGCTTCATTCTGCCCGTGACGGACTCAGTAGCGTCAGTGCCCTTGGCGCTCATGGGCCAGCAGTCCTTGAGGTGGCGGTGCCCTGTTCAGCGGTGCTTGAGATGGCGGTGCCCTGTTCAGCGGTGCTTGAGGCGGCGGTGCCCTGTTCAGCGGTGCTTGAGACGGCGGTGCCCTGTTCAGCGGTGCTTGAGGCGGCGGTGCCCTGTTCAGCGGTGCTTGAGACGGAGGTGCCCTGTTCAGCAGTGCTTGAGGCGGCGGTGCCCTGTTCAGCGGTGCTTGAGGCGACGGTGCCCTGGTCAGCGGGCTCAAGACGGCGGTCTCCATTGCAGGGACTCAGCTGCTGGCCGTCCTTCATGGCCCAGCGGGGCTGGCGCTGGCGGTGGCCTCCTGGGCTGCTGGGGTGGTGCTGGCAGTGGCCTCCTGGGCAGCTGGGCTGGTGCTGGCGGTGGCCTCCTGGGCAGCGGGGATGATGGCGGTCTTCTCCGCCGTGCTGCTCTTCCCAGACTTGCCGGGTTTCTTGTGGCCCTTCCCCACCTTGGAAAGTGTCCCAGCTGACTCCACACTCCCACCGGGACCCCTGGGAGCCGCTTTGGTGGCAGGAGTCTTCCCCCTCTCCCACCGGGCACTGGCCAACTTCTGATGCTTCACAGGTGGGGGACTGTCTGTGCTGTGGCTCCGTGCCACACTGGCTGCCCTGGTGGCCGGTGCACTCCAGATTCCGGTGACTACAGGCACCACTGGTCCCGGAGATGTTGTGGCTGAGGTGCTAGTTCTGGACCTATGAGATGGACGGGGTGGAGGAGGTGTGGAAAAGAGGACAAGTTTGGACAGGAAAAGTTTTTTGACACACTGGGATGGGTAGCTGGAGGGGGTTTGGGAGTGGAGGAAGAGGTTGTGGTTGTGGGAGGTGTTTGTTTGGTGACTTTGGGTGAAGGTGCATGCGCTGGAGGCTGTCGTGAGGTGGATGGCTGTTGGGTGGGTGTGTGCCTGCATTTGTGTATCTTGGGAGGGGGCGTCACAGACACACTGGGAGAGGACACAGGGGACGTGTGAATGGTAGTGGGGGTGGTGACTGCACATGAGCGGGGTGTGGTGGTGGGTGTACTGGAGAGGGACGTAGTGGCTGTAGATGTAGTGCATGCAGGTGTGAGTGTAGACGAGACAGGGAGGGAGGAGGTAGATGAGGAGGAGGGGGACACAGTGGAGGCAGTGGATGTTGGTGTGTCTGCATGTGTGTGATACTTGCGTAAGTGCCTGTGGGATGTGTGGTGCTTATGTTTGCCTGAGCTTCCCTTGTGTGTTGACGTGTGTGCATGCTGGTCTGTAGGTGTGCTTGGGATAGGCTGAGGTACAGGGGATTGGGTCAGGGTGGAGGAAGTTGGAGGGGGGAGGCTAGACACAGGGACAATGGCTGCCATCAGTGCTGAGGCCAGAGTCTGAAAAGCTCGCTGAAGGGACGCCTGACCAGAAGGAATGCCCTCCAGGAATACATTAGTTTGTTGCAACTGTCTTTCTACACCCTGGATGGCATTCAAAATGGTAGACTGCCCAACAGTGAGGGACCTGAGGAGTTCAATGGCCTCCTCACTGAGGGCAGCAGGGGTGACTGGGGCAGGGCCTGAGGTGCCTGGGGTGAAGGTGATGCCCACCCTCCCGGGTGAGCGGGCACAGGGCGAAGGCTGAGGGGCTGCTGGGAGGGCGGTGCTGGAAGGGGGGGTGGCGCCTTTACCTATTGATGGGGGTGGCATAGATGTTGCTGCCACCACAAGGGAGCTCCCATCAGAGGACGAGTCCGTGTCACTGGTCTCAGCTCCTGTCCCCGCCGTGGAGCTCCACTCGCCCTCCGTCCCACTGGTGAATTCCGAGTCCGTAGTGTCGCCTTCCATGGTCATGTGGGATGCAGCCTCCTGGTGCTCCGGTGCCACTGCTCTTCTGCCTGATGATGCCAATGCACACAAGAACAGGGAGACCACAAAAAGTGGGGGACGACAGAAGAAAGACATGTTGAGCGCATGCATTACCTCTACCGTTGGCGGACATGACAGACACAGAAGCCCCCTACACTACACCGCGCTCTTGGGCTCCACTGTTCAATTCCTGCGAAATGGCCTACAAGGCTATGGACGACATCTGCACACATAGATGATACAGGGGCATGACTAGGTGTAGTTGTCACTCTACAGAGGTGGGGTGGGGTGCCACATGGCCTGCCTTACGGAGGGACCTTGCTTACGGAACTCGCCCTGGCCTAGGGAAACCCACAGCCCAACTCCCCCACCCAGACACCTCCACTGCACGCAAAATCAGCAGAATGCGAGTGTACTCACCGCCTTGTGTCTGGTGTGATGCCCTCAAGCGCCCATCCAACTCCGGGTACGCCACCGCCAGGATCCTGAACAATCGGGGGGGCTCATGGTGCGACGGGCACCCCTCCCACGTTGGGAGGCCATGCCCAGCTGATCCGCTGCCATCTTCTTGCTCCAGCGGCGAATGTCTTCCCATCTTTTCCGGCAGTGGGTGCTCCGTCTGTGGTAGACCCCCAGGGTGCGGACGTCCTTGGCGATGGCAAGCCAATTATGTTTTTTCTGGTGGGCACTGACCTACATGATTTGTACGGGGGAAAAGAAACTTATTACCAACTGCACCGTCAAAGTGATTGGCCCCCATCCCTACCCTTGCCATGTGGCACTTGCACTCACTGTCATTTCATGCACGCCGCACTCTCTCCCCTTCCTTCTTACATCCACCCCTCTCCACACAGGCATAGCCCATACATCATGCTCCCAGTGTACTTACCTGTTTGTCTGGAGGACCGTAGAGTAGGGTGTACTGGGGGAGGACCCCGTCCACCAGTTTCTCCAAATCCTCTGATGTGAAGGCAGGGGCCCTTTCCCCGGACACTCGAGCCATTGTCTCTTCCAGACCGAGGTCACAGCAGCACTAGCAGTGGAGGTCCTCTCCTCTCGAAGATCAGGTATTGAGTGATTGAACAGAGAGAAAATGGCAGTCACGTCCGCGGCGGTGCGTACCGTCACCGCTGGCGTACATCGTCATTGGCTCCTGGGACCCATAGGGTCCAATGTTAACCAATGCAGCATTGCGCTGCAGTCTTCGACCCCCTACCGCGATGGTGTACAGCGCCAGCGCAGTTACCTCACATCCCATTTTCACACTTTACAGGTCAGGTAGCCGCCATTTCAGGGGCCCACATGGCTTCATTTTCAGCTGCGTCACACAAACCGAGGCCTAGACTCAACACACATACAGGCCACTTTTTGAGTATGAATGGTGTTCTGTGTAAGCTGTGGGTACGTACCTCAGAATTGTTTGACTCTGTGCTCGCTGTTGTCCTTCATAGGCACCGTCCGCTGGGACATGTGAGGAGATGGCGGCATCCCCCGGGTACCGACCGTTGATGGACCTGTCGACAATAGAGGAAAGACATGTCATAATCACATACAGGCTTGACCGTGCCACAATCCAGGAACTGTGTACCCAGTTGGAGCCAGACCTGATGTCAGCTATCCGCCATCCCACAGGAATCCCCCCTCTAGTGCAGGTGCTGTCAGTACTCCATTTCCTTGCAAGTGGGTCATTTCAAACAACAGTGGCCATAGCATCAGGGATGTCCCAGCCTATGTTTTCCAACGTGTTGTCCAGAGTGTTGTCTGCCCTGCTGAAACACATGCGGAGCTACATCGTTTTTCCTCAGGTGGAGGATTTGCCTACAGTGAAAGATGACTTCTATGCCCTGGGACATCTCCCCAACATCATAGTTGCCATTGATAGGACCCATGTGGCTTTGCCCCCCCCCCCCACAGGAGTGAATAGGTGTACAGAAACCAGAAGAGTTATCATTCCATAAATGTACAGATGGAATGTTTGGCAGATCAGTACATCTCCCATGTGAATGCCATGTTGCCTGGCTCAGTGCATGACGCTTACATCCTTCGGAATAGCAGCATCCCTTATGTGATGGGTCAACTCCAGAAGCACCGTGTGTGGCTATTAGGTGAGCACCTGGAAGCTAGTCAGTGGGAATGGTTGTCTGCATCTGGGTATATCCCTCCAGGTTACTGTGTGTCTAACAGTTATCCCTCACCATTTGCAGGTGACTCTGGTTACCCCAACCTGTCATGGCTACTGACCCCAGTGAGGAATCCCAGGACAAGGGCAGAGGAACACTACAATGAGGCCCATGGGCGAACTAGGAGGGTGATCGAGCGGACCTTCGGCCTCCTGAAGGCCAGGTTCAGGTGCCTCCATATGACTGGTGGATCCCTATTCTACTCACCAAAGAAGGTGTGCCAGATCATCGTGGCCTGCTGTATGCTTCACAACCTGGCTTTGCGACAACAGGTGCCCTTTCTGCAGGAGGATGGTCCAGATGGCAGTGTTGTTGCAGCTGTGGAGCCTGTGGACAGTGAAGACGAGGAAGCAGAGGAAGAAGACATGGACAACAGGGACTCAGTGATCCAGCAATATTTCCAGTGACACACAGGTAAAAACACAAACCTGCCTACTACATGTACTTAAACACTACTACCTCTCTACTGTCTGTCGTTTTCACCCAGTGTATGGTCACTGATTTGTCACTTTCCCTTACGATTTCACAGATGTGGGTCCCACTGTGTGACATCTGCTTTGTTCTTCATGGACTAGTGCTGTGTGACATAGGTATGTTGACATTACTAAAGAAAAAGCTTTTTGCCACAGTTATTGCTAATACAGTATTCCGAAATCACAGACAGACTCCAGATTTTTTGGTGGTTTAAGGATGTTTATTTAAGTGCTCAATATTGGAGGGGGTAAAATGTAAAATGGTGAGGGGTGATGGCGGAGGAATGTCCATGGCAGAGTCCAGTGTATTAGTCTCACAGGTGCATTGCCCTAATGGGCATAGGAAGTAGAGCTAGGGCAGTTTGAGGATGGACAGGGTGACAAAGTGGGACAGTAGGATGACAATCAGGGTGGTCTCATTTCTTGGCGGGGGTCTTGGCACCGTTCTCTGTCTTTGTCCTGGATCTCAGGGACCATTTGCGAGGTGGTTCTCCCCTGCAGGGGGTGGGGTGATGGTGTGGTGGTCCTGTGCCTCCTGTCCACTAGCGCCGGTGGAGGTGGTGGGCAGTTCATCGTCCAGGCTAGTGGCAGGGGCCCCTTGTAGTGCCACAGTGTCCCTCCTGGTGTTGAGTACTTCCTTCAGCACCCCTACGATGGTGCCCAGGGTAGATTTGATGGTTCTGAGTTCCTCCCTGAAGCCCATATACTGTTCCTCCTGCAGGCGCTGGGCCTCCTGAAACGTGGCCAGTACCGTTGCCATCGTCTCCTGGGAGTGGTGGAAGGCTCCCATGATGGAGGAGAGGGCCTCGTGGAGAGTGGGTTCCCTGGGCCTGTCCGCCCCCTGTCGCACAGCAGCCGTCCCAGTTCCCCTGTGTTCCTGGGCCTCTGTCCCCTGGACCGTGTGCCCACTTCCACTGCCCCTAGTTCCCTGTTGTTTGTTGGAGTGGTGGGTTAGCCTGGGTTCCCTGTAGTGGTGGACACACTGCTGATTGAAGTGTCCTGGGGACGGAGGTATGGGCCCGCTGGGTGGGTGCTGTGCTGGTGTTTCCAGAGGGTGGAAGGTCTGTAGTGGCCTGTGACTGGGTGTGGGGAACCGACTGTCCTGAGGTCCCAGATGGGCCAGGCTGGTCATCTAGATCCAGTTGGACAGAGGTGCTGTCATCACTGTGGGCCTCTTCTGTTGGTGGTGTGGACATGTGTGGACCCTCCTGTCCGGTGACGTTGGGTAGGGATCCTGCAGGGGTATAAAGGCATAATTATTGCATCTGTGTGTGTAAAGGTGTGCAATGGGTGTGTGACCGTGTACCCCAGTGCTAGCATTCCTGTGTGGGACCTTGTGTGATGATGGTTTAGGGGGGTGTATGGGTATGTGCAGTGGGCATGCTTTGGTGATGGGTGTCCATGCTTTGGTGTTGCATGCAGGGCTTGGTGTTGTGATGGATGGTTTGTGATAGTGGGACATTTGTGAGGAGTTGGAGTGATGGGGGTGAGTGTGAGGGTGGGGGTATGTGCTGGCATGCAGGTAGGGTGGGGGATGTAATAGTAAAGCTTTGACTTACCAGAGTACATTCCTCCACCTACTCCTGCGAGGCCCTCAGGATGCAGAATCGCCAAGACCTGCTCCTCCTATGTTGTTAGTTGTAGAGGAGGATGTGGGGGTCCGCCACCAGTCCGCTGAACAGCCAGGTGGTGTCTTGAGACCACGCAAGGCCCTCAGGATGCAGAATCGCCAAGACCTGCTCCTCCCATGTTGTTAGTTGTGGAGGAGGATGTGGGGGTCCGCCACCAGTCCGCTGAACCGCCAGGTGGTGTCATGAGACCACGGAACGCACCTTCCCCTGTAGGTCATTCCACCTCTTCCTGATGTCCTCCCGATTTCTTGGGTATTGTCCCACTGCTTTGACCCTGTCCACTATTCTTCGCCATAGTTCCATCTTCCTTTCAATGGAGGTGTGCTGCACCTGTGATCCGAGTAGCTGTGGCTCTACCCGGACGATTTCCTCCACCATGACCCTGAGCTCCTCCTCCAAGAACCTGGGGTGTCTTTGCCATGCCATGGGGTGGTGTAGGTGATGTGTGGGGTTGTGTGTGGGGTGATGAGTGTGCTGATATGTAGTGGGGTGTTGTGTGAGGTGCGTGGAAGTTATGTGGGTGATGGTGTTGTGTGCCTGTGGATGCTAGTGTTGATGATGGTGGTGTCTCTCTCTGGCTTTCGTTCGTGATTTGTGGTCGTAGGGGTTTGTGGGTGATGTGGGTGTGTGTTTTATATTGTATTGGGTGTGTGGAAGTGGTGTGTGTATATGTATCAGGTGTGTGTATTTTGAATTGTCCAATTTGGCTGTGTTTTGTAAATTTGTGTGTATTTTGAGCGCGGCGGTGTGTACCACCATTGGAATACCGCGGTTGAAAGACCGCCGCGTGGATTCGTGGGTCGTGATAGTGTGGGCGTATTCCTGTTGGCGTGACTGTGGAGGTTTTGTTATCACCAGTTTATCACTGACCTTTGGTGTGGCGGACTTGTATGGGTGTCTGAATTTTGGCAGATTCCGAACTGTGGGTCATAATAGTTGTGGCGGAATTTCGCGGCGGTGTGTTGGCGGTCTTCCGCACAGCAGTAAGCGGCTTTTACCGCCAATGTCATATTGAGGGCCTATATTTTTTACACAAAATTACAAACTCAATAATTTTTGCAATATGAACTAGAATACCCAGTTCCTGCAAACACATTGCCTATTGATCAGTTTCAAAGAGTCATGTACACCGATGGCTCAGCACAACCTGCAATTGGCACAAAACACCAATACTCCGCTGCATGCACAGTCGTAAGTGGCTACATGGAGGATAATACATTTTGTCCCCAGCATACATTCACACAAACTCTAGGGGATTGCACAGCACAACCAGCAGAGCTCAAGGCTCTGGTGATGGCACTGGAACATACTGATCCTGCTCAGTTAACACTGATTGTTTGTGATTCATACTACTGTGTCCAGTCCTGCAATGAATACTTGCATTATTGGCATCAGAATGGGTTCAGAGATTCTAAAGGCAACATCATTAAACACAGACTTCTGTGGGGGAAAGTAGCGGCTCTGAAGAAAACACTACCAAATGTCCACTTGGACACCAGCACGTTGGAATACACGTTGCTGGAAATACACTGTCTAATGAAGCCGCAAAGTCAGCAGTAGCTAAGGCCACTGTTGCTGCAGTAACACACCTAGGTGCGAAACTGGACAATGACATATAGGATGCTATTAAAGACAGGGCGGAAGGTACGCCCTACCCAAAAGCATTTTGTGCTAAATATTCCTACCAAATGGGAGGCTGCCTAAATGCTGAGGTAAAAATGCCAGGCGTAGGGGTTCGATCAATTCCCAACAAAGATATAAGATCTGAGTTGATTAGAGCAGTGCATGAGGGGGTAGCATCTGCCCATGCTGGTGTGGTGGCTGCAATATCATTGTTGAAAGCACGTTATTGGTGGCCAGGTCCACACAAACAGGCCAAGCAGCATGTCCTCTGCTGTGACATCTGCCAACAAATGAAGGTTTCCATTGCTAAACACCCACGCAGACACCCCTCTTAATTTCCAACAAACTATTGCAATATGTGTACTTGGACTATTGTGGTCCCCTAACACCGGATAGTGCATACAAATATAGGGGGTCATTCTGACCCTGGCGGCCGGTGACCGCCAGGGTCACCGACCACGGGAGCACCGCCAACAGGCTGGCGGTGCTCCCGAGGGCATTCTGACCGCGGCGGTTCAGCCGCGGTCAGAAAGGGTAAACCGGCGGTCTCCTGCCGGTTTACCGCTGCCCCATTGAATCCTCCATGGCGGCGGAGCGCGCTCCGCCGCCATGGGGATTCAGACACCCCCTACTGCCATCCTGTTCATGGCGGGAAACCCGCCATGAACAGGATGGCGGTAGGGGGTGCCGCGGGGCCCCTGGGGGCCCCTGCAGTGCCCTTGCCAATGGCATGGGCACTGCAGGGGCCCCCGTAAGAGGGCCCTGCAAAGTATTTCAGTGTCTGCTTTGCAGACACTGAAATACGCGACGGGTGCAACTGCACCCGTCGCACCCCTGCAACTACGCCGGCTCAATTCTGAGCCGGCGTCCTCGTTGCAGGGGCATTTCTGCTGGGCCGGCGGGCGCTCTTTCGGAGAGCGCCCGCCGGCCCAGCGGAAATGTTTAAATGGCCGCCGCCCGGCGGTACCTTGGCGGACGGCCTCCGCCGTCCGCCAAGGTTAAAATCACCCCCATAGTCTAGTCTCTGTCGACTTCTGCTCCAGATTTCTATGGGTGGCCACAATGCTCGGCTGACGCTCGGACTGTAGTAAAAGATTTGCAAGTCTTTATCAGTACATATGCAGTTGTGGCTTTCCACTGCTTTCACCTCAAGGGCATTCATGGATGCCATGGCTTCGTTAGGGGTCCAACTCCATTACTCGTCTCCATTTCATCCCAAGGAAAATAGTGTTGTGAAGCGACTAAACCGTGATTTAAAGCAGTCATTAACAACCAGAGTCTTAGGTACGGGTCGTAGTTGGCTTAACCACCTGTTTGAAGTCCAGAGAGCACTTGACATCTGCCTAGAAGGTCCTGGGGAGTTGTACTTCATACGAGTGCCTGTTTGGAACTCAAATGTATGTTCCAGATCTTGATGGCCCCGACATGGAGGCGGCAGAAACGCCCTTTGACATAAATGAACATGTCACTGTCTTACATGGATTACAACAGTTTCATGACGACAACGCGTCTGCCAGTGCTGCCTCCACAGGAATTAAAGATGGAACAGTAACACCTACAGGCTGGATTCCTAAAGTTGAGGATCTAGTATGTGAAAAGGTCACTGTGAAAAAGTTGTTCAGTCCTTCTTATCGTGCGCCGGTCCCAGTCTTGGGAATACACAGTACCAGAGCTGTCATTCTACCACCATTGGCTGGTGCTAAAGAAAACCGCTTTGTATCTATCCACAAGGTCAAGTTACACCATGTGGCCGATCCTGCACAGCAGACCAAGAGGAACAGCCAGTAGTTCCTGAATCCCTCTCACTACTGGTCAAGAAGTTCCTCTACAAGTTGTGAGCAGCAACACTGACACCTCTCTGAGCTTGGGAAGAGTGGAAAATGATCTTGCATTACTTACACTGACATCTGTTTCAACAAACAATACAGACATAATTGATTGATCTGACACAACTTCAACGCAGACAGATGGTGTCATTTATTCTGAACCACCAAGGGAAACCCCACCAGTTTTCCACCTACAAACACAGCTCCAGCTTTTGCACGAACTGCTTCTGGATACTTTGCCGACAGCAACGACACCGTTTCGGACTCATTCGCCTCTTCTGCATCTGAACTGTCAAAAACACATATGCTGATAAACTGGCTTAAAGCAATTTTCTTTATTTTTCCATGGAACTTTCTCTGGCTTTTCTTGACTGTACTGGCTTTCCTACTTTGGATTGTTTTTTGTCATAACATTCTTTTTATTGATAAATGGTCATTTTCTTCCTAAAAGATCAACAGTTAAACTGGTGGATGAGGTCCTAAAACCCAATTTTTCTTCTTGCAAGGTCCGCAGAGACTTGTCTTTTGTGAACATTTCCGCTATACCAATTCCTGATAGGATTGTTTGGGATAAAGTAACATTTGATATATACAGCCCTACAGAGGTCATTCAAATACCATATGTGTTTAAACTTTCAATGAACTATGTAATAATACCCAGAGTTGTTTCTGATGACTGGGATGTGAAAACAGTTGATTCCATGACTGAATTGCAGTATTATACTGTACTTGAAAACGAAGATGTTTACCAATCTAAAGAGTATTATGGTGATATGTTTTGCTGTAATAATTATGGGCACTATTTCATTCACAGAGCAAATACCCCAAAGACTATTTTTAATTATACACAATGGGAAAATTGTCCGACTCTACCACAGGGAAGTTCTAAAAGATATTCTGAAAAGTTTGCATGTTTTTCTGGGCACAATGTTAAAAGTACTGAGTCATAGTATTTCAAGTTGTCATCGATGGAAAATGTACACATAATATTGACAGATAAGAAATCTATTTATTCTGATTCCTTTGTTTCCCAGTTGACTATAGAAGGCTACGAATATTGGCTGAAGTCGATTGACTTAAAAAGTGTATGGGGAACCCGAAATTGGCAAATAAGGGGGAAGGAAGCTTTGTTTAGAGCATGCCTGATACCTGTTCAAATTATATTTTTAAATGAAACTGTAAAACAAACAAGTTGTTTAGGTAGGCTTAGCAAAGATTAAGGAATTGAATGCAACCTGAATTCCTCCCCCTGCAAAATGTTACAAATGGCAAAAATGTATAAATGTAACTGAAGATCAGCTCGATGAATGGGTCCAGAATGGCACATTTAATGCTTCACTGTCACGTCCTGGCGGATGGTTATTGTGGCCAGTAGATACCAATAGGGGTCATAAATGTTTTATAAATTCCATGGGGGTTTTTAGAACTAGTAGGCTGGACCCTTCCTATATATCATCCAAACATGTGGGTATAGTAACAACATACTGTGTAGGGAAACTATGCCAGCAATGGTTGAAGAGTTCCTCACTAGATGCGGTTAGAGAATACCTCAGCCTCCTCTCTAATAACACTGATTTACAGGATTTCCTGTTAGGCCCCAGAAAACAATGCAGAAAGCACTTCTTATATGAAGTATACAATGAAATTTGGAAGCTTTCCGAACAAGAAGCTGCAGCCCGGTTAAGGCAAGTAGACCAGGAAAACTTACAGAATGCATTAGCTGTCATAGACAATGGGATTAATACTCTATCCAACGGGATATACACTCTAAATAACATCATCTCCTCTGCAATAGACATAATACAAAGTGATGTGTCTTCTTTACACCATGGACAGAGTCAACTAGGGTCCATTATGCAATTGGGTTTGACACTTCAAACACTGAAGACAGGTCGCGTTCCCTGGCAACACGTTAGCGCAAGGTAGATATTTTCTACATTTAACTTAACATGACAACAGCAACTAATGGCTAAGAAAGAAGCGAATTATGTTATGTTAAACATCGAAAAGTTATAAAAGTCGCCCTTTACAGTGGCTGAAACACCATCTGCTGAGTGGTTAATACACAGGGTCATTATTCTGCCTCTTTCAACACTACAATTCATGCCCTGTTTAAAACACATTCCGGTAGGCAGATATGAAAGGCTGGGAGATAGTTACATCCATGAGGTGTGGGAGCTGGCCTTCTCATACAAATGTCTCAGTGGCATGAAAGAGGTCTTTCTTAGAGGTAGTGAATGAGAGACTTCTGTCAGCCATTCAATGGTTTGTAAACAGGTGTCCTTGCACGGGGCATGTAACACATCTGCAGCGAACTTGGCTTGTTATATGAAGGGAATTCCAGTGCCCTTGATTAGACCTGCGTTCCAGGTGCTTTCAAATGGCAGCTATGTTCTCCTCAATAGGGAAGACTGTTGTGGGATGCGAGCCGGAATAGTTTATGTTGTTTCGCTCTCTAAGATTGTTACATGCTGCAGGAAACGTACTTTTTCCTCCCACTAGACAAAAAGAGGTAGCTGACATTTGGCCCCGTATTGCTACTTCTAATGTGAATTTTGACAAGTTGAGCAGACTCCAGACTTTATTGTTCCAAAAACTTGTGGTGCTCACATCTGAACATGAGACCTGCGCACTTCAGGTGGTAAGGTAATCAGGAGAGATGCAGTTTTTTTTTTAAGTACCAACTTTCTGAGACACTTTGGTGAGTTTGTGGGATGAATATTTAATGCTTCCAGTACTACTGGAATCACAAATTTCTTTAAGGCTGTTGGTTCTGGTTTCATTCACACCATATTCAGTTTAATACTATCAGACATCTATTCAATATTCTCCAGTATTTTCAGGGGATTTCCAGTAACTTTGCCTATAATAGGTGGCATTTTGCTATTGCTCCTTTTGCTGCGCAATGGCTGTCCCACCGCAACAGGAAGTAATGAAAGCGCTCCCACCAGCGCAGCTCTGTCCTGAACGCATGATGCAGTACTTTGGAGCAACACTCTTGGAGGAATTGGAGTGTGACTGGTCACTGTCATTCAGACCTATTTTGCATTTTGTGCAGCCCGTGATTCAGTGCCTCTGGTGCTCGTTTGAACATGCACTGAAAGTTTGTCTTTCTACGCGGCGCTTGCTTTTATTGGACCCAGATCTGTTGATGTTCTCGCTGACGGTTAATTACTGGACATACGCGTTGAGGGTGCGTTTGCTACGGGAAGCTGCGTATGAGTTGCCCTTCGTGGAGGATGCAGCTCTGAACTCATTACTGGGCACACCACAGAATGCTGCTGCCTCGGCTGAAGCTCAGGTTATGGAACACAAATGCTCCTTGGACCTTCTTGGCAATGCATTTCCTACTTTAACAACTGCTGAAGTGGAAGATCTCCTGTCTTCAATTGTCCCGGGTTCAACTGGCAACTCCCAAAATGTCTCTGACTCTTGAAATTAGGGCTTTTTAATGCCAGAAGTTAACATTTTAAATAGTCCTTTTATATCTGTTCAAGTGTCCTTTTATCTTGTCATTATTGACTTTTTTATATATATATCATAGGTTGAGTTTTATTAGCTTTATATATACTTTGGTGGTGCTGGTAGGGGGTGTGGCGGTTGTACCTGTTGATGCGGTGGGCAAAGAGGTGCCCGCCACCGCAAGGGAGCTCCCATCAGAGGAGGAGTCACTGTCATTGGTGTATGCTCCTGTCCCTGTCCTGGAGCTCCCCTCGCCCTCCGTCCCACTGGTGGCTTCAGACTCTGTTGCTTCACCCTCCAGGGCCAATTGGGTTGTAGCTCCCTCCTGCTCCGTGGCCACTGATCCTCCGCCAGATGATGCTATTGCACACAAAAACAGGGAGACAAAACAAAAAGGGGGGGAAGATAGAAGAAAAACATGTTCAGTGCATGCAACACCACTACCGGTGGCGGACACAACACACAGGGAGCAGCCCTCTCCACTACGCGATGCAGTAACAGTTCCTGGCAAATTCACATGCCCATGGGGTATGAGGCCTAAGCCTAATTTCTGCACCCCTGGAAGTCACAGGAGCCTGACTAGGTGTAGATGGCTATTACCACAAGTGGGGTTGGGGTGCCACAGAGCCTGCCTAACAAGTGACCTTGCCTACAAAGTTCGTCCTGGCCTAGGGGAGCCCACTGCCCACCTCCCCCACCCAGACACCTCGTAATGCAAGCAGGGTCAGCTGAATGAGAGTGTACTCACCCCCTTGTGGCTGCTGTGATGCCCTCAAGCGCCCATCCAAGTCCGGATAGGAAACCGCCAGGATCTGGTACATCAGGGCGGTCATGGTGCGACGGGCACCCCTTCCATGTTGAGAGGCCATCCCAACTGGGCCTCGGCCGTTTTCTTGCTCCAGCGGCGCAAGTCCTCCCATCTTTTATGGCAGTGGGTGCTCCATCTGTGGTAGACCCCCAGGGTCCGGAAGTCCTTGGCGATGGCACGCCAAATACCCTTCTTCTGGTGGGCGCTGTCCTAGAGGAAAGGTACAGGAGGAAAGGAAATTACTCACCGTTCGGACCGTCATTCTCATTGCCCACCAGTTCCCACACATGACCGAATGCACATACACTCACCATCTGCACATGCAGGCCTCAGCCCCACCCAAGTGTTTGTCTGGAGGACCGCACAGCTGCGTGTACTGGGGGAGGATCCCATCCACTAGTTTCTCCAACTCCTCCGAAGTGAAGGCAGGGGCCCTTTCCCCAGACACTGTAGCTATTGTCGCTTCCAGACACAGGTCACAGCAGCACTTGCAGTGTGGGTCCTCTCCTGTTGAAGATCAGGTATCAAGTGAGTGAACAGATAGAAAATGGCTGTCACGTCTGTGGCGGTGTGTACTGTCACCGCCGGCGCACACCATCAGAAAGAGTGGCAGAACAATAAGTGTTAGACCTGACAGCCTTAGGGTGGTCACCCCTAACTTTTTGCCTGCCTCCCTCTACTTTTTAGACACTGATTTTGGTAGTTTTAAGACTCTGCGCACTTTACCACTGTTAACCAGTGGTAAAGTGCATATGCGCTCTACCTTTAAACATGGTAACATCCGATCATATCCAATTGGACTATTTAATTTACTTATAAGCCCCTAGTAGAGTGCACTATATGTGCCCAGGGCCTGTAGATTAAATGCTACTAGTGGGCCTACAGCACTGATTATGCCACCCACTTAAGTAGCCCCTTAACCTTGTCTCAGGCCTGCCATTGCAAGGCCTGTGTGTTCAGTTTCACTGCCAATTCGTACTTGCCAAGCCTAAAACTCCTCTTTTTCTACATATAAGACACTACTAAGGTATGCCCTGGGTAACCCATATGGCAGGGTGCTGTGTAGGCAAAAGGCAGGACAGGAACCTATGTAGTTTACATGTCCTGGTAGTGTAAAACTCCTAAATCAGTTTTTACACTGCTGTGAGGACTGCTCCCTTCATAGATTAACATTGGGTCTGCCCTCATACATTGTTTGAGTGACAGCTGCTGATCTGAAAGGAGTAGGAAGGTCACATTTAGTATGGCCAGAATGTTGATTTAAAATCCACTTTTAGAAAGTGAACATTTCTCTCCACTTAAATATTCCTGTGCCTTACAATCCACGTCTGGCTGGGTTTAGTTGACAGCTTTTTGTGCATTCACTCAGACACACCCCAAACACAGGATACTCAGCTACACTTGCATACATCTGCATTTTGAATGGGGCTTCCTGGGCTGGGAGGGTGGAGGGCCTTCCCCTCACACAAAGGACTGCCACACCCCCCACTGGGACCCTGGCAGACAGGATTGAACTGAAAGGGGACCTGGTGCAATTCTAAGCCACTCTTTGAAGTCTACCCACTTCAAAGGCACTTTTGGATATATAAACAGGGCCTCTGCCCCTACCAACTCAGATACTTCCTGGAGAAGAAACTTGTAACCAGAACCTGCATCCTTCCAAGACGAACTGTCTTGCTGCCCAAAGGACTCACCTGACTGCTTTCTGTGAAGGACTGCTGCCTGGCTGTTGCCCTGCTGCCTTGCTGCTCTCTGGCTGAGGTGAAGAAGTGCTCTTCAAGGCCTTGGATAGAGCTTGACTCCTGTTCCCTGAAGTCTCAGGACCAAAAAGACTTCATCTCTTCAAGAAGGACTCCTTGTACAACGAAATTCGACACACAGCATGCCAGAAACGACGCACAGCCTGCACCGGGGTGAAAATTTCACTGCATGCCGATCTGGAATGATGCAGCCTGACTTCACAATGAGAAGATTGATGCAGCACCTGCATAGTGACCGGAAATTTGCCGCACGGCCCACCGGAATGACACACAGCCGAACCAGAATGACACAGCCCGACTTCCAGAGAGGAATCGACGCAGCGCCTGCCGTGCGGTAGAAAATTCGACACAACGCCCACCGAATCTATGCAGCTCCTGTGGCTTGGTCCTGCCAGCGCAGGAAATCCACGCATCGTCCCAGGGGCATCTGAAAACCCTGCAACCCAAAGAGGATCCATGACTGAGCTCCGGAAATCCATGCACAGCTGTTCATGCGTGAAAACTAAATGACGCATCATTGTGTGCGGCCAGAGAAATCAACGCACACCCCTTTGTTTCCACACATCTCCGCCTCTGTGGTTCTTTGTGGAGATTTTTCATGCGAAGCAGGTACTTTGTGCTTGAAAGAGACTTTGTTTGCTTTTAAAAGACTTAAGACGCTTTATATCACTTTTCAGCGATATCTCAATATATACTTATTGCATTTTTAATCCTTTTGACCTGCATTTATCCAGATAAATAGTATATATTTTTCTAAACACTTTGTGGTGTATTTTTATGGTGCTATATTGTGTTATTGTATGATTTATTGCACAAATACTTTACACACTGCCTTCTAAGTTAAGCCTGACTGCTCAGTGCCAAGCTACAAGAGGGTGGGCAGAGGATACTTTGGATTGTGTGTGATTTACCCTGACTAGAGTCAGGGTCCTTGCTTGGACAGGGGGTAACCTGACTGCCAACCAAAGACCTCATTTCTAACATTGGTGATCAGTGGTGAGGATAGGATTTGTATTTGTGCAGTGACATACAGTAGCATTTCACTACCTACCCACAGTTGAAGGTCAACTTTTTTTCTTTTTTCAGCAATTTCATTTTTCCTGTCAATTTTTTGACTAAAATCCTCATTTAACATGTCTCTGGCTGGGTCTCAAGCAGTAGATGAAGATTTTGATATGGCTATGCTGGAAATCTACACCGTTAAACTGCTGAGGGCGTTCAGCAGGGATATGGGTGTACCTACCCAGAAAGCCTCCAGGAAGGAGAAATTGAAAATGACGCTGAGGGCCTGGGCAGAAGCCCAAACAGAGGAGAATGTTGAGGAAGACGATCCAGAGGATGGCCCCTCAGTGGATGAGATTACTGCTGCAATTGTGCCCCCTGCCAAACCAGGGAGCAGTGTCGCTGATAAAGGCCAGACCACAGAGGAAAGGAGAGAGGAGAGAGAGTTTCAATTGCAGATGGCAAGGCTAAAAATTAAAGCTCAACAGGAGGAAAGGAGAGCAGAGAGAGAAGCCAAACAGGCTGAAGTTGAGAGAGCAGCCAGTCAGGCTGCAGCTGAGAGAGCCTTGGCTGAAAAGAAACATTTGTTGGCTCATGAACTGAGTCTAAAGGAGGTGGAGATCAAGGCAAAACAGTCTGAGTCCAGCAGTGATGGCAGCAGCATACATGCAGGACCTGTTGGGGACAAAAGGGTTTGTATACCCAAGAAGGTGGGGCAAAGTTTTGAGGTGGGAGATGACACTGACAAGTGGCTGGCTGCTTATGAAGTTGCACTAAGAGCCCATGGGACCTCTGAGGAGCACTATGGGGCAGCCTTGTGGTTTTCTGTAGCAGCAGTGGGGAGGGACACAATTCCTATACTAGCTCCACAAGATAGATATGCACCCATGAAAGCCGCTTTACTGGCCAAGTTTGGGCTGAGCCCTGAGAAATACCATGAGAGGTTCAGGGACAGCACCAAACTTTCAACACAAACTTGGGTAGATTGTTATGATTCCTCCAACAAGGCACTGGATGGATGGATGGGTGTGGGGCAGCAAAGTAGATGATTACAAAGGGTTATATGACTTGATTCTGAGAGAGCATATGCTCAGTATTTCTTTTACAGAGTTGCGCCAGCACTTGGTAGATAGTAAGCTAACTGATCCCAGGAGGCTTGCTGAGGAGACGGACCTCTGAGCACCAGAGTGTCCAAGAAGGCATCTGGGGGGAGACAACCACAAAGGTGGTCAGGGATCCCACCAGAAGAAAGAGGGGGGAGATATACTTAAAGAGAAGGAGTTCTCCAAAGGCCCCCAAAAAAATTCCCAGGGTGGGGTGGTAACCATTCCTTTTCTAGATTTGGGAAGAAGCCTGGGTACTTTGATAGAACATTAGGGAAGTTCCTCCCCAAAAGCTTATAGTGCTACCAGCATGGACACTCTAAGGGTGACTCCAAGTGTTCCAAGGGAGCACAGTCCACCACTGGACAGACACCTGGGTTGGCTAGTGTAGCGCTCAGGGGAGAGACAGTCCCAATTAGCTTTGGGGGGCAGACAGAGGTATTCCTATTGTCCCTGGGAGAAAGAGACATGGGTGGTCATTACAACCCTGGCGGTTGGTGTTAAAGCGGCGGTAAAACCGCCAACAGGCCGGCGGAAAAGAAAATGAAATCACGACCGTGGCGGAAACCGCCAACATAGACAGCCACTTTAACACTCCGACAGCCACGGCCGTACAAACAAACACTGCGACGGTAAACGCCAACAGACAGGCGGAACACAATGTACCGCCCACAGTATTACAACAGTCCAATCCGCCACCTTTCCGGTGCGGATTCACCGTGAACAAAAACACGGTGGAAACAGGACTTGGAAGGGAAAATGCTCACCTCTACACACCCCACGAGGAACCAGGACACCATGGAACCAGAACTTCAGATTCTCCCAGCCTTTGTTTTCCTGCTCCTCCACCAGGAGCATGAACGCCGGCGGCGACGACCACGTGAGTACTGCACCTACGACACAGGGGAGGGAGGAGGGAAAAAAGAGTGACACACACACGTAACACGCAACACCCCCACCCTCACCCACTACAACACATACACCAATACATATTGATACATTACAGTTACACCCCACAACCCCCCGGGAAGAATGCAAAGACAAAAGGAAATTATTTCAACGTTTGTAATCTATTAAAATCCAGTACTCAAAAATATATATATATACTATAAACAAATATATACACCAAGAATACAAGTCCAAGGTATTCCACCATTAAAGTTCGTGGACCACTGGGCCCAAAATGCATGGGCGAGGCCCACAAAAGATACCCATTCAAAATGGAGAGAACACTGTTGGGGCATCAGATAGAAATACAACAGGTACCTCAGGGGGAAGGGAAAGGGGGGCACCTCAGCCGGATGAGTGCACGATGCCAGATCCACGAGGGGGCTTCATGCCCACTGCTGTATCCTGGGGAGTGCAAAACTACAGTCTCACAAGTCTCTCAAGTGGGTGGTTTGCCCACTGCTTTATCCTGGGGAGTGCAAAGCCACAGTCTCACAAGTCTCTCAAGTGGGTGGTTTGCCCACTGCTTTATCCTGGGGAGTGCAAAGTCACAGTCTCACAAGTCTCTCAAGTGGGTGGTTTGTCCAGGGATTGGTCATGGGGAGTGCAAAGCCACAGTCTCACAAGTCTTTTCAGTGGGTGGTTTGCCCACTGCTTCATCCTGGGGAGTGCTAAGCCACAGTCTCTCAAGTGGATAACAGTCTCCACTGGTTCTGGAGGGGCCTTTGTGCCCAGAGTGCTTCATCCTGCCAAGGACTGAGGTATTGGATGCCTTTCTCCACTGGTTCTGGAGGGGGCTTTGTGCCCAGAGTGCTTCATCCTGCCAAGGACTGAGGTAGTGGATGCCTTTCTCCAATGGTTCTGGAGGGGGCTTTGTGCCCAGAGTGATTCATCCTGCCAAGGACTGAGGTAGTGGATGGGATACTCCACTGGTTCTGGAGGGGGCTTTGTGCCCAGAGTGCTTCATCCTGCTCGTGGCAGCCTCAGTAGCGTCAGAGCTTTTGGTGCTCATTGGCCTGCGGTGCTGGTGGCGGAGGTGTCCTGTGAAGCAGTGCTTGTGGTGGCGGTGTCCTTGGCAGCAGTGCTTGTGGTGGTCTTGTCCACCGTGCAGGTTTTCGGTGACTTGCCCGTCTTTCTGTGCCCCTTCCCCCCTTGGATGGTGGCGCAGCTGTCTTCCCACTCCCAACTGTACCCCTGGGAGAGGCTTTGGTGGTAGATGTTTTGCCTTTCTCCCGCTGGGCACTGGCCAACTTTTTATGCTTTTGAGGTGGGGGACTGGCTCCTTGGCACACTGGCTGCCCTGCTGCTTGGCGCACTCCAGAAGCCGGTTACTGCTGGCACCACTGTTCCCGCTGATGTTGTGGCTGAGGTGCTGGGTTGGGACCTGGAAAGGCGGGCCCTAGGGGACTGAAGAAGTGGGGGAGGTGAGGGGAAGAGGTCAAGGTTGGACAGGAAAAGTTTTTGGGACAAACTGGAAAGGGTAGATGGAGGGGGTTTGGGAGTGGAGGAAGAGGTAGTGGTTGTAGGAGGTGTACGTTTGCTGACTTTGGGTGAAGGTGCATGGTCTGGAGGCTGTCGTGAGGTGGATGGCTGTTGGGTGGGTGTGTGGCTGCATTTGTGTACCTTGGGATGTGGGCTCACAGACACACTGGGAGAGGACACAGGGGATGTGTGAATGGTAGTGGGGGTGGTGAGTGCAAGTGAGCGGGGTGTGGTGATGGGTGTGCTGGTGATGGACGTAGTGGCTGAAGATGTAGTGCACGCAGGTGTGAGTGGAGACGAGACAGGAAGGGAGGAGGGAGACGAGGAGGAGGGGGACACAGTGGAGGCAGTGGATGTTGGTATGCCTGCATGGGTATGATGCTCGTGTGAGTGCCTGTGGAATGTGTGGTGCATATGTTTGCCTGAGCTTCCCTTGTGTGTTGACGTGTGTGCATGCTGGTCTGATGGTGTGCTTGGGATAGGCAGAGGTACAGGGGTTTGGGTCTGGGTGGAGGAAGTTGGAGGGGGGAGGCTGGACACAGGGACAATGGCTGCCATCAGTGCTGAGGCCAGAGTCTGAAAAGCTCACTGTTGGTCTGCCTGACCAGAATGAATGCCCTCCAGATATGCATTGGTCTGTTGCAACTGCCTCTCTACACACTGGATGGCATTCAAAATGGTAGACTGCCCAACAGTGAGGGACCTGAGGAGGTCAATGGTCTCCTCACTGAGGGCAGCAGGGCTGACTGGGGCAGGGGCTGAGGTGTCTGGGGCGAAGGAGATGCCCAACCTCCTGGGTGAGCGGCCACGGGGCACACGCTGAGGGGCTTCTGGGAGGGCGGTGCTGGTAGGAGAGGTGGCAGCTGTACCTGTAGATGCGGGGGGAACAGAGGGGCCCGCCACCGCAAGGGAGCTCCCATCAGAGGAGGAGTCTGTGTCGCTGGTCTCAGCTCCTGTCCTCGCCGTGGAGCTCCCCTCCGTCCCACTGATGGCTTCAGACTCTGTTGTCTCGCCCTCTAGGGCCATGTGGGATGCAGCTCCCTCCTGCTCCGGTGCAACTTCTCCTCCGCCTGATGATGCTAATGCACACAAGAACAGGGAGACCACAAATAGGGCGGAGAAGACAGAAGAATGACATGTTGAGTGCATGCAATACCGCTACAGTTGGCGGACACTACAGACACAGAAGCCCCCTGCACTACGCCGTGCACTTTGAGTTCCCTAATTAATTACAGGGATATGGGGTACAAGGCCTATGCCCTATTTCTGCACACATGGAAGTCACAGGAGCCCGACTAGGTGTAGTTGGCTCTGAACACAGGTGTGGTGGGGTGCCACATGGCCTGCCTTACGAATGGACCTTGCCTACTAAACTCGCCCTGGCCTAGGGGAACCCACAGCCCATCTCCCCCACCCAGACACCTCCAATGCGTACAGAATCAGCTGAATGAGAGTGTACTAAGCTCCTTGTGGCTGCTGTGATGCCCTCAAGCGCCCATCCAACTCTGGATACGCCACCGCCAGGATCCGGAACATCAGGGGGGTCATGATGCAACGGGCACCCCTCCCTCAATGGGAGGTCATCCCTAGCTGGGCCTCCGCCGTCTTCTTGCTCCAGCGGCGAATGTCCTCCCATCTTTTACGGCAGTGGGTGCTCCGTCTGTGGTGGACCCCCAGGGTCCGGACTTCCTTGGCGATGGCACGCCAAATATCCTTCTTCTGGTGGGCGCTGACCTACAGGAATAGTACGGGGAAAAGGAGAAGATAAAACTGTCCGCACCATCACAGTCATTGGCCCGCATCCCTACTCTTGCCATGACGCACATGCACTCACCGTTGTTTCATGCATGCCTCATTCTCCCCCCCCTATCTTCCATCCACACCACACCACACAGGCATTGCCCATTCGGCATGCTAACAGTGTACTTACCTGTTTGTCTGGAAGACCGTAGAGTAGCGTGTACTGGGGGAGGACCCCATCCACTAGTTTCTCCAACTTCTCCGTGCTGAAGGCAGGGGCCCTTTCCGCAGACACATGAGCCATTGTCTCTTCCAGACTGAGGTCACAGCACCACTTGCAGTGTAGATCCTCTCCTGTCGAAGATCAGGTATCAAGTGAGTGAACAGATAGAAAATGGCGGTCACGTCCGCGGCAGTGCGTACCGTCAACGCCGGCGTACATCGTCATTAGCTCCTGGGACCCATAGGGTCCAATGTTAACCAATGCAGGATTGCGCTGCGGTCTTCGACCGCCTACCGCGACGGTGTACAGCGCCACAGCAGTTACCTCATATCCTCTTGTCCCACATTACAGGTCAGGCAGATGCCATTTCAGGGGGCCACATGGCATTAAATGTAAATGTGTCACACATATCTAGACATTGCATACGCACTAATACAGGCACATAGCACTTTAAAAAAATTGTGGAATAAAGTTGTGTTTACGTACCTCAGTGTTGGTTGACTCTCTGCTCGCTGTTCTCCTCCATAGAGCATGTCCGCTGGGGCAGGGGAGGAGATGGCGGCATCCTCCGGTGTACAGACCACTGGTGGACCTGTCGACAATGGAGGAGCGACATGTAATTGTCACCTACAGACTTGATCGTGCCACAATCCTGGAACTGTGTGCCCAGCTGGAGCCAGACCTGATGTCAGCTATCCGCCATCCCACAGGAATCCCCCCTTTAGTGCAGGTGCTGTCAGTACTCCATTTCCTGGCAAGTGGGTCTTTTCAAACTACAGTGGCCATGGCATCAGGGATGTCCCAGCCTATGTTCTCTAATTTGTTGTCCAGAGTATTGTCTGCCCTGCTGAAGCACATGCGCAGCTACATCGTTTTCCCTCAGGTGGAGGATTTGCCTACAGTGAAAGGTGACTTCTATGCCCTGGGACATAACCCCAACATCGTAGGTATCATTGATGGGACACATGTGGCCTTGGTCCCCCCCGCAGGAGTGAACAAGTGTACAGAAACCGGAAGAGCTACCATTCTATGAACGTGCAAATGGTGTGTTTGGCTGACCAGTACATCTCCCATGTGAATGCCAAGTTTCCTGGCTCAGTGCATAACGCTTAAATTTTGAGGAATAGCATCATCCCTTATGTGATGGGGCAACTCCATGGGCACCGTGTGTGGGTATTAGGTGAGGACATGGACCCTATACAGTGTGACTAGGTGTCTGGGTCTGGGGATGTCCCTAGGAGTCAGTGTGTGTCTAACTGTTGTCCCTCGACATTTGCAGGTGACTCTGGCTACCCCAACCTATCATGGCTACTGACCCCAGTGAGGAATCCCAGGACAAGGGCAGAGGAATGCTACAATGAGGCCCATGGGCGAACTAGGAGGGTTATAGAGAGGACCTTCGGCCACCTGAAGGCCAGGTTCCGGTGCCTACATATGACAGGTGGTTCCCTATTCTACTCACCAAAGAAGGTGTGCCAGATCATCGTGGCCTGCTGTATGCTTCACAACTTGGCTTTTGCGACGACAGGTGCCTTTTCTGCAGGAGGATGGTCCAGATGGAGGTGTTGTGGCAGCTGTGAAGCCTGTGGACAGTGAAGACGAGGAAGCTGAAGAAGAGGACATCGACAACAGAAACACAGTGATTCATCAATACTTCCAGTTAGACACAGGTAAGAGGACATCACTGCCTGCTACATCTGATATAATTGTTCTACCTCTCATCTGTCTGTCCCTTTCATCTAGTGTATGGACCCTGAGTTGTCACTTTCCCTTTCAATTTCACAGATGTGGGTCCCACCGTGTGGCATCTGCTTTGTTTCCACATGGACTAGAGCTGTGTGACATAGGTATGTTGACAATACAATGGATATAGCATTCTTTATAGTTATTGCAAATACACATTTTCAAAAGCACAGACTGACTCCAGATTGTTTTGTGGTTTAAGGGTGTTTATTTAAGTGCAAAATATTGGAGGGTGTTGTAAAGTGGTCAGGGGAGATGGTGGAGGAATGTCCATGGCAGAGTCCAGCTTATTAGTCTCACAGATGCATTGTCCAAAGGGGCATAGGAAGTGGAGCTGGGGCAGTTTAAGGATGGACAGGGTGACAAAGTGGGACAGAAGGATGACAATCAGGGTGGTCTCATTTCTTGGCGGGGGTCTTGGCATTGTTCTCTGTCTTTGTCCTGGATCTCAGGGACCGTTTGCGGAGTGGTTCTCCAGCTGCAGGGGATGGGGTGCTGGTGTCGTGGTCCTGTGGCGGTGCCTCCTGTCCACTAGCGCCGGCCGAGGTGATGGGCAGTTCATCGTCCAGGCTAGTGTCAGGGGCCCCTTGTTGTGCCACAGTGTCCCTCCTGGTGTTGACGAGTTCCTTCAGAACCCCTACAATGGTGCCCGGGGTAGTATTGATGTTTTTTAGTTCCTCCCTGAACCCCATCGTCTCCTGTGAATGGTGGTAGGCTCCCATGATTTTGGAGAGGGCCTTGTGGAGAGTGGGTTCCCTGGGCCGGTCCTCCCCCTGTCGCACAGCAGCCCTCCCAGTTACCCCGTGTTCCTGGGCCTCTGTCCCCGGAACCGTGTGCCCACTACCACTTCCCCCAGGTTCCTGGTGTTGTTGGGGTGGTGGGTTAGCCTGGGTTCCCTGTAGTGGTGGACACACTGCTGCTTGACATGTCCTGGGACAGAGGTATGGGCCCACTGGACGGGTGCTGTGCTGGTGTTTCCAGAGGGGGGAGGCTCTGTTGTGGCTTGTGCCAGTATGATGGGAAGCGACTGTCCCGAGGTCCCAGATGGGCCGGGCTGGTCATCTAGATCCAGTTGTACAGAGCTGCTGTCATCACTGTAGGCCTCTTCTGTGCGTAGAGTGGACATGTCTGGACCCTCCTGTCCGGTGACGTTGGGTAGGAGTCCTGCAGGGGTGTAAAGGCATAGTTTTAATATCTGCGTGTTACATGGTGTGCAATGGGTGGGTGACCCTGTACCACAGTGCTTGCATTCTTGTGTTGGACCTTGTGTGATAACTGCTTAGGGGGGGTGTGTGGGTATGTGCAGTGGCCATGCATTGGTGATGGGTGTCCATGCTTTGGTGTCGCATGCAGGGCTTGGTGTTGGGATGTGTGGGTTGTGATAGTGGGACATATGTGAGGAGTTGGAGTGATGGGGTGAGGGCGAGGGTGGGGGTATGTGATAGCATGCAGGTAGGGTGGGGGATAAAGCAGTGAAAGCTTTGCCTTACCAGAGTCCATTTCTCCAGCTACTCCTGCGAGGCCCTCAGGATGCAGTATAGCCAAGATCTGCTCCTCCCATGTTGTTAGTTCTAGGGGAGGAGGTGGGGGTCCGGCGCCTGTCCTCTGAACTGCAATTTGGTGTCTTGAGACCACGGAACGTACCTTCCCCCGTAGGTCGTTCCACCTTTCCTGATGTCAACCCGTGTTCTTGGGTGCTGTCCCACTGCGTTGACCCTGTCCACGATTCTGCACCATAGCTCCATCTTCCTAGCTATGGTGGTGTGCTGCACCTGTGATCTGAGTAGCTATGGCTCTACCCGGATGATTTCCTCCACCATAACCCTGGGCTCCTCCTCAGAGAACCTGGGGTGTCTTTGCGGTGCCATGGGGTGGTGTGGGTGATGTGTGGGGTGGTGTGTGTTGTGATGTGTGGGGTGATGTTTAGGGGTGTGTGGTGTTTTGTGCATGGATGTTGTGTTAGTAATGGTGTTGAGTGCCTGTGGATGCTAGTTTGTAGATGGTGGTGTCCCTCTCTGGCCTTCAGTCACAATTCTGGTCGTAAGGGTTTCTGGGTGATGTGGGTGGGTGTTTTATATTGTATTGAGTGTGTGGGAGTGGTGTGTGTATGTGTATCAGGGGTGTGTATTTCGATTTGTCCAATGTGGATGTGTTTTGGAGATGTGTGTGTATTTTGAGCGCGGCGGTGTGTACCGCCAATGGAATACTGCAGTTGAAAGACCGCCGCGTGGATTCGTGGGTCGTGATAGTGTGGGCATATTCCTGTTGGCGTGACGGTGGAGGTTTTGTTATCGCCAGTTTATCACTGACCTTTGGTATGGCGAACTTGTGTGGGTGTCTAAATTTTGGCGGATTCCGAGCTGTGCGTCATAGTAGCTGTGGCGGTATTCTGCGGCGGTGTGTTGGCGGTCTCCTGCACGGTGGTAAGCGGCATTTACCGCCAATGTTGTAATGACCCCCATGGTGCCTAAAGCCCACATGCCAGAAAATACTTCCAAGTAGAGGCAGTGGGTCACCATTGATGGACAAAGAGTGGCTGCTCTGCATGACACAGGAGCCAGTATGACTACTGTCAAGAGTCAGCTGGTGTCAGCAGAGCAGATAGTCCCTAATACATTCCACCAGGTCATAGTCGCTGACAATCATTAGAGTCTCCTACCGGTGGCTCTGGTTCCCTTTGAGTGGGGGGTCTCTGGTAGTCTGAAGTAGCTGTGAGTCCTGCTATGCCTGTAGACCTTTAGATTGTCTGTTAGGCAATGACCTTGAGCATACCCCCTGGAAGGAGGTAGAGCTCAGATCACACCTGGAGATGTTAGGTGTGCCTGAGGGGTTCTGCATGATCACAAGGTCCATGGCTGCCCGGGAAGGAAATCAAAGGCATCTGGAGCCGGGAACAATGGCCCAAACAGCTGCAAAGAGGAAGGGCAAGAGACATGGGAAACCCGCCTCAGAAGTTCCCACGGTGGTGGATGGGGAACCTGAGAAGGAGGAGGCCCCTGAGCCAACTGGGGAGGACATAGCTGACCTGGGCAACCTACCTGAACTTGCTGGCTGGCAAGTAGAGGGTGGGCCAACCAGGGCAGAATTCTGCAAGGCGCAGAAGGAATGCCCAATCCTTGAGGGTCTGAGTCAACAGGCCACAGCCCAAGCAGTAGGTGACGCCTCTGGCACTCACCATATTTACTGGGAGAATGATGTTGTTTACAGTGAGCCTAAGGTTCCAGGTCCGGGGTCAGCACGTGTGCTGGTGGTCCCCCAGTGTTACCGGGCCTTCCTACTGGGTCTGGATCACTACATTCCCCTGGCAGGACATCTGGGCAAGACAAGAACTTTAAGAGGCTTGTCACCCACTTCCATTGGCCCAGAATGAGGATACCCTCAGATAATTTCTGCAGAGCTTGCCCTACCTGCCAGGCTAGTGGGAAGACAGAGAAAAAGCTTAAAGCTCCCCTGATCCCACTCCCCGTCGTTGGCACCCCTTTGAAAGGGTGGGCATCGACATTGTTGGTCCCTTGGAACCCAAAACTGCCTTGGGCAACAGGTTTATCCTGGTTTTGGTGGACCATGCCACCCGCTATCCAGAGGCAATCCCTCTGAGAAAAGTGACTGCACCGGTGGTGACCAGAGCCCTGCTGGGAATATTTACCCATCTGGGATTCCCTAAGGAAGTTGTGTCTGATAGAGGCACAAACTGCATGTCTGCGTACATGAAGTACATGTGGGATGAGTGTGGGGTGACCTACCAGTTTACCACCCCTTATCATCCTCAATCCAATAGGCTTGTTGAGAGATTCAACAAGACCCTTAAAGGCATGATTAATGGCCTGACTGAAGCCATGAGGCATAAGTGGGATGTCCTCTTACCATGCCTGCTGTTTGCTTACAGGGAGGTGCCCCAGAAAGGGATGGGATTCAGCCCCTTTAAACTTCTCTATCGTCACCCTGTCAGGGGACCACTGAGCATAGTTAAAGAGGGCTGGGAGAAAGTTCCCAAGACACCTCCCCAGGATGTGGTCAGCTACATGCTGGCCCTCTGCAACCAAACCCAACGATTCTGGAAGCAGGCCAAAAAGTATCCTTGAGGCCAGTCAAGAGGTGATGAAGGAGTGATACCACTGGAAGATCACTCTGGTTGAGTTCTCACCTGGAGACAAGGTTTGGGTGATGGAGCCAGTAGAGCCTAGGGCTCTCCAGAACTGCTGGTCTGGCCTATTTGAGATTAAGGAGCGTAAGGGAGAGGCCACTTACCTAGTGTACCTCAAGACCCCTAGGCACCCCCTAAGGGTTCTCCATAACAACAGATTCAAACCTCACTTTGAGAGGTCTGTGGTCAGTATGCTCCTAGTCACAGATGAGGGCATGGAAGAGGAGAGTGAACCTCTCCCCCACCTCCTCTCTGCCAAAGAAGGTGATGGGTCAGTGGAGGGTGTCATTCTCTCTGACTCCCTGACTCTAGACCAGAGAGGAGACTGTTATGAGTTGTTAGAGCAGTTCTCATCCCTGTTTTCCCTTACTCCAGGACTTACCCATCTATGTGCCCATGACATTGATATGGGAGACAGTCCCCCTATGAAGAACAAAATGTATAGGTTATTGGATAAGGTGAAGGCCAGCATCAAGGAGGAGGTCTTCAAGATATTGACATTAGGGGTTATTGAGAAATCCAGTAGTCCCTGGGCTGCTGCCCCCGATGCGAAGCCAGAACTCTGGTTTTGTGTGGACTACAGGGGTCTCAACTCAGTCACACTAACTGACGCTCACCCCATCCCCCGAGCTGATGAGTTTGTTGACAGGATAGGCGCTGCCAAGTTCCTGATAACATTTGATCTTACATCAGGGTACTGGCAGATTGCCCTGACTGAGGGGGCCAAAGAGAGATCTGCATTTTCCACACTTGATGTCCATTACCAGTTCGGGGTGATGCCCTTTGGGTTGAAAAATGCCCTGCTACCTTCCAACAGTTGATTAACGGGGTCCTAGCTGGCAAGGATGCCTACTGCGCACCCTACCTAGATGACATAGCTGTCTATAGTTCCATCTGGGAGGAAAACCTGCTCCCCCTCAAGGAGGTGCTTCAGGCTCTGCAACAGACAGGCCTGACCATCAAGGCTAGTAAGTGCCAGATTGGGCAGGGTTCTGTGGTGTACTTGAGACACCTCGTAAGTGGTGGCAAGGTGCAGCCACTCCAGGCCAAGATTGAAACTATCAAGGCCTGGCAACCACCTCAAACACAGACTGAAGTGAGAGCCTTTTTAGGCCTCACTGGATACTACTGCAGATATGTCAAGGGCTACGGTATCGTTGTGTCACCCTTGACAGAACTTACTTCCAAAAAGCAACCTAGGTTGGTGAATTGGACAGAGGCTTGTCAGAAAGCCTTTGACCCTCTGATAGAAGCCATGTGCACAGCCCCCGTGCTGAAGGCTCCTGACTACTTCCAGGAATTCATTGTGCAGACAGATGCTTCAGAGCATGGCATAGGGGCTGTTCTAGCACAGCTAAATGAGGAGGGCTCAGACCAACCAGTAGTCTTTATTAGCAGAAGACTATTACCACGGGAACAGAGGTGGAGTGAGAGAGAAGCATTTGCTGTGGTCTGGGAACTGAAGAAGCAGAGACCATACCTGTTTGGGACTCACTTCCGGGTTCAGACAGACCACAGGCCCTTCAGATGGCTCATGCAGATGAGAGGTGAAAATCCTAAACTCTTGAGGTGGTCCATTTCATTACAGGGGATGGACTTTAGGGTGGAACATCTCCCGGTGATTGACTGCGCCAACGATGATAGTCTCTCCAGATACTTCCGCCTTAGCGATGAGAGCTCCCAGGAGGTTGGGTAGCTCTCCCTACTTTCAGCTGGGGGGGGGACATGTTAGACCCCTTAGGGTCACCCCTGACCTTTTGCCTGCCTCCCTCCACTTTTTAGACACTGTGGGCCTGATTCTAACTTTGGAGGACGGTGTTAAACCGTCCCAAAAGTGGCGGATATACCACCTACCGTATTACGAGTCCATTATATCCTATGGAACTCGTAATACGGTAGGTGGTATATCCGCCACTTTTGGGACGGTTTAACACCGTCCTCCAAAGTTAGAATCAGGCCCTGTTTTTGCTGGTGTTAAGACTCTGCACATTTTACCACTGCTAACCAATGCTAAAGTGCATATGCTCTCTCCCTTTAAACATGGTAACATTGGATCATACCCAATTGGACTATTTAATTTACTTATAAGTCCCTAGTAGAGTGCACTATGGCCCTCATTCTGACCTTGGCGGGCGGCGGAGGCCGCCCGCCAAAGTCCCGCCGTCAGGTTACCGTTCCGCGGTCGAAAGACCGCGGCGGTAATTCTGACTTTCCCGCTGGGCTGGCGGGCGGTCGCCTTCAGACCGCCAGCCAGCCCAGCGGGAAAGAGGCTTCCACGATGAAGCCGGCTCGGAATCGAGCCGGCGGAGTGGAAACTGTGCGACGGGTGCAGTTGCACCCGTCGCGTATTTCACTGTCTGCGCAGCAGACAGTGAAATACATGTAGGGGCCCTCTTACGGGGGCCCCTGCAATGCCCATGCCAGTGGCATGGGCACTGCAGGGGCCCCCAGGGGCCCCGCGACCCCCCCTACCGCCATCCGGATCCCGGCGGTCCGACCGCCGGGATCTGGATGGCGGTAGGGGGGGTCGGAATCCCCGCGGCGGTGCAGCAAGCTGCGCCGCCGCGGAGGATTCAATGGGGCGGCGGTACACTGGCGGGACCCCGCCAGTGGTGCCGGTCCGACCGCGGCTTTACCGCCGCGGTCGGAATCCCCATTGGAGCACCGCCGGCCTGTCGGCGGTGCTCCCGCGGTCCTCCGCCCTGGCGGTCAAAGACCGCCAGGGTCAGAATGACCACCTATATGTGCCTAAGGCCGATAGATTAAATGCTACTAGTGGGCCTGCAGCACTGATTGTGCCACTCACTTAAGTATCCCCTTAACCTTGTCTCAGGCCTGCCATTGCAAGGCCTGTGTGTGAAGTTTCACTGCTAATTTGACTTGCCACTTACAAGTACTTGCCAAGCCTAAAACTCCCCTTTTTCTACATATATGACACCCCTAAGGTAAGCCCTAGGTAATCCATAGGGGAGGGTGCTGTGTAGGCAAAAGGCAGGACATATACCTGTGTAGTTTACATGTCCTGGTAGTGTAATCTCCTTAATTCGTTTTTACACTGCTGTGAGGCCTGTTCCCTTTACAGGCTAACATTGGGTCTGCCCTCATACATTGTTTGAGTGGTAGCTGTGATCTGAAAGGAGTAGGAAGGTCATATTTAGTATGGCCAGAAGGGTGGTATAAAATCCTGCTGACTGGTGAAGATGGATTTAATATTAATATTTTTTAAATGGCACTTTTAGAAAGTGAGCATTTCTCTGCACTTAAATCTTTCTTTGCCTTACAATCCACGTCTGGCTGGGTTTAGTTGACAGCTCCTTGTGCATTCACTCAGACGCCCCCAAACACAGGATACTCAGCCTCACTTGCATACATCTGCATTTTGAATGGGTCTTCCTGGGCTGGGAGGGCGGAGGGCCTTCTCTCACTCGAAGGACTCCAACACCCCCCACTGGGACCCTGGCAGAAAGGATTGAACTGAAAGGAGACATGGTGCACTTCTGAGTCACTCTATGAATTCTCCCCCACGTCAAAGGCACATTTGGGTATATTAACAGGGCCTGGGCCCCTACCAACTCAGACACTTCATGGAGAAGACACTTGTAACCAGAACCTGCATCCTGCCAAAAAGAACTGCCTGGCTGCCCAAAGGACTCACCTGACTGCTTTCTGTGAAGAACTGCTGCCTTACTGTTGCCCTGCTGCCTTGCTGCTCTCTGGCTGAGGTGACGAAGTGCTCTCCAAAGGGCTTGGATAGAGCTTGCCTCCTGTTCCCTGAAGCCTCAGGACCAAAAAGACTTCATCTTTTCAAGAAGGACTCCTTGTGTGGTGAAATTCGACGAACATCCTGCCAGAAACAACGCACAGCTTGCACCGCAATGAAAATTTCACTGCACGCTGATCCGGAACAGAACAGCCCGACTTCGCAAAGAGAAGATCGATGCAGCGCCAGCGTGGTGACCGGAAATTCGACGCACGGCCCACCGGAATGATACATAGCCGAACTGGAACGACGCAGCTCGATTTCAAGAGAGGAATGGACGCAGCCCCTGCTGTGCGGTAAAAAAAATTACGCAACACCCACCAAATTGACGCACCTCCTGTGACTTTGTCCTGTCAGTGCAGGAAATCCACGCATCGTCCCAACGGCGTCTGAATACCCCGCAACCCGAAGAGGATCCACGACCAAGCACCAGAAATCGACGTACAGCCGTCCCTGCAGGAAAACTAAACGATGCATGGCTGCGTGCAGCCCGGGAAATCGACGCACACACCTTTGTTTTCATGCATCTCCTCCTCTGCTGCTCTTTGTGGAGATTTTTCAAGCGAACAAGGTACTTTATTATGAAAGAGACTTTGATTGCTTTTAAAAGACTTAAGACACTTTGGGGGTGATTCTGACCCTGGCGGTCGGTGATAAAGCGGCGGCCAACCCGCCAACAGGCTGGCGGTCCGAAAAATGGAATTCTGACCCTGGCGGGAACCGCCAACAGAGACCGCCAACTTAACACTCCGACCGCCACGGTGGGACAAACAAACAGCGCGGCGGTCACCGCCAACAGGCAGGCGGCAGACAATGTACCGCCCACCCTATCACAACTCACCAATCCGCCACCTTTTCCGGGGCGGGAGCACCGCCGATAAAAACACGGCGGAAACAGACTACGAACGGGAAAACGCTCACCTCTACGCACTCCACGAGGACGGAGGACAGCATGGAACCCGAATTGAACATCATACCTGCTCTCGTCTACCTGCTCATCTACCACGAGTACGAACTCCGCCGCAGACGTCAACGGTGAGTACTGCACCTACGACACACGGGAGGGGGGGAGGAGGAAAGGTTACGGGCACACACATATGCGACCCCCACCCCCCCCAAGATGTACACACCAATGCAGAGCAACAAGTCACAGTGACACCACCCAAACACCCGTAAAAAATACAATCACATAACCAAATTGAGAATAAATATTTATGAACAAAATAGTCTCAGAAAAGTATTATCAACCATCAAAACTTTCTTCTGATAAACAAATTATTTACACAGCAGTGGATAACTGAAGCAAGTAGTCCTGCACATCTTACGAATCCATCATGTCCGTGGGCCAAAGTTTAGCGAAACAAGGGCAAAGCCCACACAGGAGACCTGAGTCCTTTGGAGAGAACACTGCAGGGGCATCTGGTGACAAAACTACAGGCACCTCAGGGGGAAGGGAAGGGGGGGCACCACAGCCACATGAGTCCACGACGCCAGATCCACGATGGGCCCACCATGCCCACTGTGCCATCCTGGGGAGTGCAAAGCCACAGTCTCTCAAGTCTCTACAGTGGGTGGGTTGCCCACTGTGCCATCCTGGGGAGTGCAAAGCCACAGTCTCTCAAGTCTCTACAGTGGGTGGCTTGCCCACTGTGCCATCCTGGGGAGTGCAAAGCCACAGTCTCTCAAGTCTCTACAGTGGGTGGGTTGCCCACTGTGCCATCCTGGGGAGTGCAAAGCCACAGTCTCTCAAGTCCCTACAGTGGGTGGATTGCCCACTGTGCCATCCTGGGGAGTGCAAAGCCACAGTCTCTCAAGTCTCTACAGTGGGCGGCTTGCCCACTGTGCCATCCCGGGGTGTGCAAAGCCACAGTCCATCAGGTGGATAAATGTCCCCACTGGACAAGGAGGATGCATGGTGGGCACAGTGAACCCTGAACAGTGCCTGACAGGAAGGGCCCAGAGGAGCGGTGCTTGAGACGGCGGGGCCCAGCGGAGCGGTGCTTGACAGGAAGGGCCCAGCGGAGCGGTGCTTGAGACGGCGGGGCCCAGCGGATCGGTGTTTGAGACGGCGGGGCCCAGCGGAGCGGTGCTTGACAGGAAGGGCCCAGCGGAGCGGTGCTTGAGACGGCGGGGCCCAGCGGAGCGGTGCTTGACAGGAAGGGCCCAGCGGAGCGGTGCTTGACAGGAAGGGCCCAGCGGAGCGGTGCTTGAGACGGTGGGGCCCAGCGGAGCGGTGCTTGACAGGAAGGGCCCAGCGGAGCGGTGCTTGACAGGAAGGGCCCAGCGGAGCGGTGCTTGACAGGAAGGGCCCAGCGGAGCGGTGCTTGAGACGGCGGGGCCCAGCGGAGCGGTGCTTGACAGGAAGGGCCCAGCGGAGCGGTGCTTGAGACGGCGGGGCCCAGCGGAGCGGTGCTTGACAGGAAGGGCCCAGCGGAGCGGTGCTTGAGACGGCGGGGCCCAGCGGAGCGGTGCTTGACAGGAAGGGCCCAGCGGAGCGGTGCTTGAGACGGCGGGGCCCAGCGGAGCGGTGCTTGAGACGGCGGGGCCCAGCGGAGCGGTGCTTGACAGGAAGGGCCCAGCGGAGCGGTGCTTGAGACGGCGGGGCCCAGCGGAGCGGTGCTTGACAGGAAGGGCCCAGCGGAGCGGTGCTTGACAGGAAGGGCTCAGCGGAGCGGTGCTTGACAGGAAGGGCCCAGCGGAGCGGTGCTTGAGACGGCGGGGCCCAGCGGAGCGGTGCTTGACAGGAAGGGCCCAGCGGAGCGGTGCTTGACAGGAAGAGCCCAGCGGAGCGGTGCTTGACAGGAAGGGCCCAGCGGAGCGGTGCTTGACAGGAAGGGCCAGGCGGAGCGGTGCTTGAGACGGCGGGGCCCAGCGGAGCGGTGCTTGACAGGAAGGGCCCAGCGGAGCGGTGCTTGAGACGGGGGGGCCCAGCGGAGCGGTGCTTGACAGGAAGGGCCCAGCGGAGCGGTGCTTGTGACGGCGGGGCCCAGCGGAGCGGTGCTTGACAGGAAGGGCCCAGCGGAGCGGTGCTTGACAGGAAGGGCCCAGCGGAGCGGTGCTTGACAGGAAGGGCCCAGCGGAGCGGTGCTTGACAGGAAGGGCCCAGCGGAGCGGTGCTTGCGACGGCGGGGCCCAGCGGAGCGGTGCTTGACAGGAAGGGCCCAGCGGAGCGGTGCTTGACAGGAAGGGCCCAGCGGAGCGGTGCTTGAGACGGCGGGGCCCAGCGGAGCGGTGCTTGACAGGAAGGGCCCAGCGGAGCGGTGCTTGAGACGGCGGGGCCCAGCGGAGCGGTGCTTGAGACGGCGGGGCCCAGCGGAGCGGTGCTTGACCGGAAGGGCCCAGCGGAGCGGTGCTTGAGACAGCGGGGCCCAGCGGAGCTGTGCTTGACAGGAAGGGCCCAGCGGAGCGGTGCTTGACAGGAAGGGCCCAGCGGAGCGGTGCTTGAGACGGCGGGGCCCAGCGGAGCGGTGCTTGACAGGAAGGGCCCAGCGGAGCAGTGCTTGAGACGGCGGGGCCCAGCGGAGCGGTGCTTGAGACGGCGGGGCCCTGTTCAGCGGTGCTTGTCTTCACGGCGGGGCCCTCTTCAGCGGTGCTCTTCTGCACGGCGGGGCCCTATTCAGCGGTGCTTGTCTTCACGGCGGGGCCCTCTTCAGCGGTGCTCTTCTGCACGGCGGGGCCCTGTTCAGCGGTGCTTGTCTTCACGGCGGGGCCCTCTTCAGCGATGCTCTTCTGCACGGCGGGCCCTGTTCAGCGGTGCTTGTCTTCACGGCGGGGCCTCTTCAGCAGTGCTCTTCTGCACGGCGGGGCCCTGTTCAGCGGTGCTTGTCTTCACGGCGGGGCCCTCTTCAGCGGTGCTCTTCCAGTCAGTGTAGGGAGTCAGACCTGGCCTGGACAACCTGCTCACTCGCCCTCCGAACGTGCAGTGTCAGGCCCCTTCGGAGACGGAGTCCTGGGCCCTTTGGTGTCGTCCCTTGCAGCCGGGATGGGGCATGTGGGGCCCTCCTGCTCCGCGCTCCTGCTGGCTGGCCTCTCCGCCCTGCTGCCTTTCCGCTCCTTAGATGGGGCTCTCTGGCCCTTGCCTCCCCTGGCTGTTGTGGCAGGTGAAGTGGTCTGAGTCACCTCCTTGGGGGCAGCCGTCTCAGTCCGCTCACGGCGGCCCTTCACTTTCCGGGTCCTCTTGCCTGGGGGGGGGCTGCCAGTCCCCTTGCTGCTCAGTGAAGTGTCACTGCCGCCAAAGGGTGGACTCCATATTCCATGCACCACTTGTACCTTGGAAGCTGGGCTGGTGGTGGCTGAGGTGCCTTTGGGACTTTTCCCAGATGGAAGGGGTGGGTCAGGGGAGGGAAAGAGGTCAACATTTGAGAGGTAATATTTCTTTGGACCAGGGTAAAGGGTAGGAGTAGTGGAGATAGAAGTGGAGGAAGAGGATGTGGTTGTAGGAGAGTCAGGTGTGCTGTCCTTGGGTGCAGGTGACTGAGACGTAGGCTGTCGTGAGGTGGTTGGCTGTTGTTTGGGTGTCTGCCTGCGTTTATGTGTCTTGGAAGAGGTGGTGACAGACACAGTGGGAGAGCACACAGGGGACGTGTACAGTGCAGTGGGGGTGGTGACTGCACGTGTGAGGACTGTAGTGGAGGGTGTGCTGGTGATGGAAGAACTGGCTGATGTTGGTGTGCATGCAGGTGTGAGTGTAGACGTCACAGGGAGGGAGGAGGGAGACGAGGAGGAGGGGGACACAGAGGTGGTAGTGACTGTTGGTATGTCTGCAACTGGGTGTTGCTTGGGTGAATGCTTGTGTGTTCTGTGGTGCTTATGTTTGGATGAGCTGGCCTTGGGTGTTGAGGTGTGTGCAGGCTGGTCAGATGGTGTGGATGGGATAGGCTGAGGAACAGGAGACAGAGAAAGGCTGGAGGCAGTTAGAAGAGGGAGACTGGAGACAGGGACAATGGCTGCCGTCAGTGCTGAGGCCAGAGAAGTGAAAGCTCGTTGATGGGCAGCCTGACCCGAATGAATGCCCTCCAGGTAGGCATTGCTCTGTTGCACCTCCCTTTGCACCCCCTGGATGGCATTCAAAAGGGTAGTCTGCCCAACAATGAGCGTCCTCACGAGGTCAATGAGCTCCGCACTGAGGGCAGCAGGGGTAACAGAGGCAGGGGCTGAGGTGCCTGGGGCGAAGGAGACGCGCGCCTTCCTGGGCGAACGGGCACGGAGCGAAGACTGAGGGGCTGCTGAGAGGGCGGTGCTGGTGCGCTGGGTGGCGGCTGTACCTGTTGTTGCTGGGGGCACAGATGTTGCCGCCCCCGCTAGGGAGCTCCCAAACGAGGACGTGTCCATGTCGCTGGTGTCTCCACCGGCCCCCGTTGTGGTGCTCCCCTCGCCCTCCGGATCACTGGTGCCCTCGGTGTCTGTGTCAGTGCCCACCGGGGCCTGGTGACCTGCAGCTCCCTCGTGCTCCGACGCCAATTCTCCTCCGCCTGATGATGCTAATGCACAAGAAACAAAGAATAAGGGTGGGGGGAGAAAGAAAACAAAGTTGAGTGCATGCCTTGTCAATAGCCTTGGCGGAGAGGACAGACACAGGTGCCTCATGCACTAAGCCGCGAACTTGGGGTACACTACTCTGTACTTCTGACTAGGCCAACAAGTCGAGGGACAACAGACGCGCTCATGGGTGATGTTGGACCATGGATAGCTGCACTTGGCACCCTACAGAGGTGGTGGGCGGGGGCACAGGGCCATGTCTAAGGGAGGGGACTACACTACAGAAAGCGCCCTGGCCTACTGTCACCCACAGCCCTCCTCCCCCACCCAGACACCTCCACTGCGCGTATAGATAGGAGAATGTGCTGATACTCACCCCCTTGTGTCTGCTGTGATGTCCTCAAGCGCCCATCCAAATCAGGGTAGGCCACCGCCAGGATCCGGGACATCAGGGGGGTCAGGGTACTACTGGCACCCCTCCTAGGTCGGGAGGCCATCCCCAGCAGTGACTCGGCGGTCTTTCGGGTTCCGCGGTGGATGTCCTCCCACCTCTTCCGACAGTGGGTGCCCCGTCTGGTGTAGACCCCCAGGGCCCGGACTTCCTTGGCGATGGCACGCCAAATATCGATTTTCTGATGGGCGCTCACCTGTTTGACATGTACAGGGTGGGAAAGAGAAAACGTCACATTTCTGCATGTTTGGAGTACATGCCCCCCCTCCCCACCCTTGCCATGTGGCCCATACTCTCATCAGTCGTGCGTTGCATTCCTCATTTTCTCCCCACCCCACCAACTGACAGCCACCCCACCCCATACAGGCATTACCCATTCAATGTGCACTCAGTGTACTCACCTGTTGGTCTGGAGGACCGTAGAGTAGCGCATACTGGGGGAGGACCCCGTCCACGAGTTTCTCCAACTCTTCAGACGTGAAGGCAGGGGCCCTTTCCCCAGTCGCAGCAGCCATTGTCACTTCCAGACCGAGTTCACAGCAGCACTTGCAGTATAGGTCCTCTCCTGTGGATGATCAGGTCTCGAGTGATTAAGCAGATAGAAAATGGCGGTCACGCCCGCGGCGGTGCGTACCGCGGCGGTGCGTACCGCGACCGCCGGCGCACATCGTCATTGGCTCCGGAATCCCATAGGGTTCAATGTTAACCAATGCGACTTCGTACAGCGGTCTTCGACCGCCTACCGCCACGGTGTGCCACGCCAGCGCATTGACCTCACATCCCATTGTCCCAGTTTAGAGGTCAGGCAGCCGCCATTTCAAGGGCCCACATGGCTTAAATTCTACTGCGTCACACAGGCCTAGGCCTTGCATTTGCACACATACAAACATAGCAGTCAAAAAAATTTCGTGTACTGTGCAAGCTGTGTTGTACGTACCTGTGAGTTGATTGACTCAGTGCTCCATGTTGTCCTTCCTAGGCACCGTCCGCAGGGACTTGCGAGGAGAAGGAGGAATCCTCCCATGTACCGGCCGCTGGTTGACCTGTCGACAATGGAAGAACGCCATATAATACTCCGATACCGACTTGACCGAGCCACTATACATGAACTGTGTGCCCAGCTGGAGCCAGACCTGATGTCACCCATCCGCCAACCCACAGGAATTCCCCCTCTAGTGCAGGTTCTATCAGTCCTCCATTTCTTTGCAAGTGGCTCATTCCAGACAACAGTGGCCATGTCATCTGGAATGTCTCAGCCTATGTTTTCAAAGATTCTGTCCAGAGTGTTGTCTGCCCTGATGAAACTCATGAGGAGCTACATCTTATTCCCAGAAGAGGGTGATTTGGCCACAGTGAAGGGTGATTTCTATGCCCTTGGACATATCCCCAACATCATTGGTGCCATTGATGGGACCCATGTGGCATTAGTACGCCCAAATGACGATGAACAGGTGTACAGAAATAGGAAGAATTACCATTCTATGAATGTGCAGGTTGTCTGTTTGGCAGACCAGTACATCTCCCATGTAAATGCCAAGTTCCCTGGGTCAGTGCATGACGCGTATGTTATGCGTAATAGCAGCGTCCCCTATGTGATGGAACAGCTACAGAGACAGCGTGTGTGGCTAATCGGTGACTCTGGTTACCCCAACCTGCCGTGGCTATTGACCCCAGTGAGGAATCCCAGGACCAGGGCAGAGGAACGGTACAATGAGGCCCATGGGCGTACTAGGAGGGTCATTGAAAGGACCTTCGGCCTCCTGAAGGCCAGGTTTAGGTGCCTCCATATGACAGGTGGATCCCTAATGTACTCACCAAAGAAGGTGTGCCACATCATCGTGGCCTGCTGTATGCTTCACAACCTGGCTTTGCGACGCCAGGTGCCTTTCCTGCAGGAGGATGGTCCAGATGGTGGTGTCGTAGAAGCCGTGGAGCCTGTGGAGAGTGAAGAGGAGGAAGACGACGGTGAGGAAACAGACAACAGGGAAGCTGTCATACGACAGTATTTTCAGTAGCACACAGGTAAGATTCAGCCACGCCATTTCCCAGTTACTTAGAGCCTCATGCATCTCAACTTTATGTATTTCCCCCCAGCTCTTTTAAATAACATATTCTTTTTCCCTTCCCTTCTCAGTGCTTAATGTCTCATAGCCCGACTTCTGCTTGGTTTGGCCATGTACTACAGCGTATTGACATTGGTATGTTGTCATCACTAACTGACATCACATATTGTGAACTGTTATGTGTTGTACGATTTTTTGAGAATACAGCATGACTCCAAACGGTTTTCTGTGCAATAATTGTTTTATTTTGTGTGCTTAGATAATGGTACATTATATGATGACGGTGATTGGTGGGGGTGGAGTGATGTCCATGGCAGAGTCCAGTTCTCAGTCTGACAGGTCTATTGTCCATATGCCTGTGGAAGGATGGAGCAGGGGCTGTTTGAGTTTGGACAGGGTGGCAATGTGGGACAGTGGGATGACTTCTGGGGGTATCTCATGCTGGCGGTGGTCTTGGCATGCTACTCTGGTTTTTTTTGGGGTCTTAGGCTCCTCTTGCGGGGTGGTTGTTCTTCAGCAGGAGGTGGGGTTCTTGTGGCCTGTCGTTGTGTGTGGGCCTCCTGTCCACTAGCGCCGGCGGAGGTGGTAGGCTGTTCCTGGCTAGTGACAGTGGCCCTGTGTGGTGCCACATGCTCCCGCAACGTGTCTTCTATCCTGTTGAGGGCCTGGACCATGCTCCCCATGGCGGTAGCGATGGTGGTGAGTTGGTTGCTGAACCCCATGTAGCGTTCTTCCTGCTGTGCCTGTATCTCGATGAACCTGGCCAGTACCGTCGCCATCGTCTCTTGGGAGTGGTGGTATGCTCCCATGATGGTAGTGAGGGCCTCTTGGAGAGTGGGTTCCCTGGGCCTCTCCTCCCCCCCCTGTCGCACGGCAGCCCTCCGAGTTGCCCTGTTTGCCTGGGCCTCTGTCCCCTGGACGGTGTGCCCACTACCACTGCCCCCAGGTCCCTGTTGTTGTTGGGGTGTTGGGTTAGCCTGGGTGCCCTGTAGTGGCAGACACACCGCTGCTTGACCTGTCCTAGAGACAGAGGCATGGGCCCGCTGGGTGGGAGCTGTGCTGTTGTTCCCAGGGGGGTTTGGGTCTGCTGTGGCCTGTGTCTGTGTTTGGGGAACCAACTGCCCAGAGGTCCCCGATGGTCCGGCCTGGTCATCAGGTTCCAGGTCGCCAGAGCTGCTGTCCTCACTGGGGGCCTGTTCCGGGGGTGGGATGGACATTTGAGGACCCTCCTGACCGGTGTGTTGGCGTTCGGGTCCTGCATGGGGTGAGAGAGTATGGTTATTGTTTCTGTGTGTGAAAAAGCGTGCGAATTATGGGTGCCCTTGTCCCCCAGTGCAGGCATTCCCTTGTGGGTGCTGTTGTGAGGGTGGTTTGTGGGGGGGATGGGTATGTGCAGTGGTCATGCTTAGGTAATGGGTGTCCAATGTTTGTGGTGGCATGCAAGGGTTGGTGAGGGGTTGGGTGGGTTGTGCCAGGGATACATTCTCAGGGATGATGTGTGATGGTGGGTTGGGGGTGAGGGTGGGGGTGTGGGTTGGCATGCTGGTGGGGTGGGGGGGATGAAGTATATGAGATAGGACTTACCAGAGTCCATTCCTCCGGGTACTCCAGCGAGGCCCTCAGGATGCAGGATGTTTAATACTTCTTGCTCCCTTGCTGTGAATTCTGGTGGGGTGGGTGGGGGTCCTCCGCCAGTCTTCTGCACCGCGATGTTGTGTCGCGACACCATCGAGCGCACCTTCCCCCGTAGGTCATTCCATCGTTTGCGGATGTCATCCCTATTTCTGGGATGCTGTCCCACCGCGTTGACCCTGTCCACGATCCGCTGCCATAGCTCCGCCTTCCTTGCTATGGTGGTGTGCTGCACCTGTGAGCCAAAGAGCTGGGGTTCCACTCTTAGGATTTCCTCCACCATCACCCTGAGTTCTTGGTCCGTAAAGCGTGGGTGTCTTTGTGGTGCCATGGGGTGGTGTGGATGAGGTGTGGGGTGGTGTATGTGATGATGAGTGTGTTGGTGTGTGGTGCTTTGTGCTACTATGTGGTGTGTGTGATGTTGTAGTGTGCCTCTGTGTGTCTGGCTCTCTATTCTCTGATGTGTCTCTCTCTCCTTCGTCTCTGATTTTTGGTAGTAGGGGTTTGTGGGTGATGTGGGTGTGTGTTTTATATTGTATTGGATGTGTGGGAGTGTTGTTTGTATGTGTATCAGGTGTGTGTATTTCAAATTGTCCAATGTGGTAGTGTTTTGTAAAGGTGTGGGTATTTTGACCGCGGCGGTGTGTACCGCCAATAGACTACCCCGTTTGAAAGACCGCCGCGTGGATTTGTGGATCGTAATGGCATGGGCGTATGTCTGTTGGCGTGGCGGTGGAGGTTTGGTCATCTCCAGTTTATCGCGGGCCGCTGATGTGGCGGACTGCAATGGAGGTCGGATTTTTGGAGGTTTGGCAGTTGTGGGTCAGAATGACCGTGGCGGCTGACCGCGGCCGCGGCGGTATTGTGGCGGTCTTCTGACCGGCGGTAAGCGGCTTTTACCGCCGAGGTCAGAATGACCCCCTTTATATCACATTTCAGTGATATCTCAACATATACTTATTGCATTTTTAATCGGTTTGACCTGCATTTATCCAGATAAATATTATATATTTTTCTAAACACTGTGTGGTGTATTTTTTGTGGTGCTATATTGTGTTATTATAAGGTTTATTGCACAAATACTTTATACATTGCCTTCTCAGTTAAGCCTGATTGCTTTGTGCCAAGCTACCAGAGGGTGGGCACAGGATAATTTAGATTGTGTGTGACTTATTCTGACTAGAGTGAGGGTCCTTGCTTCAACAGGGGGTAACCTGACTGCCAACCAAAGACCCAGTTTCTAACAATAAGCCACAGGCTTGATTGCTTTTCCATTCAGCTCTATCAAAACTGAGACAGCACTTCCATTCCTCTCAAGGCAAAACAAAGAAAACATTAGTTATAATGGGGCATTCCCAGAGCAGGGCCTACGAATAAGCTTTCTCTCAGATCTGTGAATGCATGCATGCAGTTGTCATCAAATGGTACTGGATCAAGGCATCCTTGTGTGTCAGCCTCTGTAAAGGATTGGCTGAAGAAAAAAGTTTGGAATCCATTGCCGACAGTAGCCAACCATTCACAAAAACTTTCAGACTTCTTTTTGAATGGCAAGGGTACTCATTTTCAAAATTGCAGAGTTTCTCTCTTGTGGCACTTTCCTGTGGTGAACTAAATACAGAACTTATTTCTTGCAATACTGTAATTTTCTGGGGAAACTTTCATTCTCTCCTACATGATTTAAGAGAGCAATTGTATCTCTTTTGCATTCTTCTTGGGTGTTTGATGTGACTAACAAATCATCGATATTCTGCACTAAAACTGGATGATAGGGCATTTTAAGGGACTCAAGATTCTTCTTCAAGATCTGGCTGAAAATAGAAAGTGACTCGGTATTCCCTTGTGTGACCCGGCACCATGTCAAAACACAACTGCTCGATTTGAATGCGAAGAGGAATTCACTTTCCTTACACAATGGTATGGAGAAAAATGCTTGGCACAAATCAATCACTGTGAACAATTCTGCTTCATATTAAATTAGTAATAAAATCACTGCAGGATTCGGTACCGTCGGACAATATGGAATGACAATCTCGTTCACTTTTCTCAGATCTTGAACTATGCAGTACTTTCCAATGGGCTTCCACAGTCTTAGAATGGGAGAGTTACATGCTTC